>NC_089683.1:104507807-104748055 GCF_031753505.1 Anomalospiza imberbis
GACAGATACCGGGAGTGAACCTCAGCATTCCAGTTAAAAGGACTTTGCAGAAAATAAACTTTATTAGGCATGCAGCATTTATTTGTACAAGTGAATGCTGTGCTGCCGCAAGCTAAACCACAGGGTAGCATTTCACTGAACTCACCAAATACATTCAAACAATGGTATATTTCAAATTAGGGTGCGTTATGATACCAGACTTAATCATTAAGTACCATCAAGGAACAGATGGCAAGGGAGGACACAACTGGTTTGCAGTCTGCATAGATTTAAGCATGAGGCCATTAAGCTATCACATTCCCATTTCTGATAGATTTTGGTCAATGAAAAATTAAAGACACATAATCCCTGATTATATGAAGTCTCAATCTGTGATTCATGACACTGGTAGTATTTCAAAATCACTGAAGTTCCCTCTGTAATCAGGAGTTTTAAACTAATGCATTATTGGGATAGATGCTCCTGTCTGCTTTTATTGCTATTGAAATTAATGTATCTTGTCATAAGTAGGTTGCTCTTAAATGTAAAATTGCTTAAGGGTATCTTTTACCGCTCTGCTTCCTATCGACTTCTAGACAGATTTGCCCTATTTTGCTGGGCTGTTTGCCACTGAAGCAGCTCAGTATCCCCACCTCATAAAAGGAGCAGTTCAGAGCATGGATGGCCTTAAAAATGTTTATAGTAGCCACCAGAATCTGATGGTTTTAAAAAGCTGCTTTTTAAAGCTGTGTCTTAAACTGGCAAAGTAGGTCTTTTTACCTTCAAAATTATTTAATTTGCATCTTATATTTCCAGGATCATCCAGTTTATTTCAATGACATTGGACCTAATGTATTCTAATAAAAAGAATTGTTTTGCATTAATAAAAATATAATCATTATAAACATTATACTGGTCATAGAAATTCAACAGTTCAACTTCTGGGTACAAGTACTTCATTAAAATCTTTAATAAATTAGTTTTCAAGAACTGTAAATGAGTTTAAAGATAATCTTATGAGGTTCTGGCAATTCGTGTTTAGAATTTTATCTTTCTATATGAAAAATAGTTGCACATCAGACTTCATGCTTAGTAAAAAACGCCATTAGTATGCCATGACTTGGACCAGCCTGAAAAAATACAGTTCTACAAACAACATAAAATGGAAATGTGCAGCCAGCATCCTGCTATATTATTTCCTCTTTGAGAGGGACGAATTCAGATATCAATACTTAAGATGATAAACTATATTGACTAAAAAAATAATACTTAAAATTCTGTTTAGTGGATTAAGGAGACTGCTGAGTGTTCAGGTTGGAGTCTTTGAGAAACTGAGACCTGGTTATCAGTGCTGGAAGTGAAGGGGGGTTTAGTTGTTTTTTTTAAATAAGGAATCTCCTGTTCAAGGACCTAATCATGGTCCTTTCATAACACTGGTGTGAGGAGGGATCTGTCAGGTCTGTGCTTGGCTGTTCCGTACACAAACCTGACAGTTCTAACACAATCTGAAAGGTAGAAATAAATCAGTGACTGAAGACTAGGGAGCTCTGCTAAACACCAGCACAGAGGCTGCTTGGTGGAAGAATCCCTCAGTTTTCAACATTTACTTTGCAGCATGGGGGTCATTTTAGCAGGTAGCCTATAAACAGTCTGTGTTTATAGTAATTTAATGACATAATGTGGTTAGAAAGATGTCAATTACTGTAGCTCAGAGGTGAAGTCCCATTTGCACTGGAAGGTGCCGAGAGCAGGATTGCACTCTGGGAAGCATGGGAAACAATTTTTTGTCCAAGTCACTCATCCTAGTCATGGCTAACATATACTAATTGAGAGTGTCAAAGACAACTGACCTCCCATGGTTGAAGAATAATGAGTCAAGAGGACATTCATTACCAAAAAAACAGAAAAAGGAATCTACTACCAGTAGTGAGTTATTGAGGGTACATGTTTAATTAAATTAAAATGATTGGTAGAGAGTAGTACTGATACCTCACTACCTTGCTTTTATTGTACCTTAAAAACAGTGGGTTAACCTTCTTGTAACCACTACCTACTTTTAAGTTCTACTGAAAAATGTTAAGGGAACTTGGAGTTTGGGATTTCTGTTGGACCCTTTGCCATAATCTTTTGGAAAAGTTTAAAATTACTAAAACAAATTTTTTCTGTGCACCAGGTTGTCCCAAGGCTGACATTCTGATTTGAACTGCTGGTCATTTGCACTAGCAGAGCATCTTGAAACTGAACAGTGGAGTTTTTCCAAGTGGTAAAAGTGCAGCTCCAGAGCACGTCTGCGGCCCAAATTTTCCCAGTAAAAATTCACAATCTCAGTAAACTGCCTCCTGCAATTTAAGCTAACAACAAAAAGCCAAACCAAAACAAAAAACTCCCCAGCTTTCTGTTTTAAGTTACAGGAATGAATCATTTTGGCACAAAGCAGGTCACTAGGCTTGTCATAGAGGGAGGTGAAGTTGTTAAAGCAGCTCTGATCCCCTGGTGTCATGAAGATCCAGTGCTATGCAAATGTTCAAGTTTTTGTTCATCCAGGATCAATCTCAGTATCCTAATAGAGCTTTGGAAATGAAAAAATGGAAAGCCTGGGCTTTTATGACGTTTGTGTTTTGAGTTCTTGTGGTTGCAGACTAATTTTGGTGTTGATGCTAAAATAAGAGCTGGCACAATATCCAGGAAACCCCTGTGCCCTGTTTTGAGTGCTCTAAAGGGAGAGGCATCTGAAATGTGTGGCTGGAGAAATGCTGCTGAAGATGATGAAAAAGCCCAGAGATAATCCCATGGTCATTAAGATTAAAGATGAAGATTAAGGGCCCAAATCGGCCTTTTGGAGATATGCATGTAGAAATAGGAGACTTCAGCTGATCTCTGTAGGTCAGCAGGATTTATTGTGGATTTTCTCTTCTGATTTTAACAAATTTGAATGAATTCAGTGTGGAAAGGAGTCCAGTTCTGTGCATCTGCAAAGCATATTTATTTTTAGCCCATTTAGTTGCTTTTACTGCTACAGGTTGGCTGAACCAATAAACCCAAGGTCACATCTTAGTCACATGGTTTGGCTAATATGTTCCAAAATGTATTTTAATTGTTTATAATATTTTTAGGAACATGGTGATGAGCATTTAGGAATGAGGCAATTACCTGTGTCCTAATTTTCCTAGATTTATAATAATAACTACAGAAAAAAAGATATTGTGTGTACTGCTTTTCTTTTAAAAATGTCTGTGTGTTGGAGGTGCATTTTTTATATGACCTGACTTCCTTTCCCAGCAGTGGTTTTTCTATTATTTCTATTTGTGCTTATAAGGCAGGAAATGCTGATAGCAATAAACTGAAGAAAAGACATGAATATATCTTTTTTTAAAATCTAATATGCTAAAAGTTAAGCAAGCTGTAAAAGGCAAATAAAGTTTGTGTAGGTAACTTACATATAAATGAAAAATACGTAAGTTTTGTAGAGAGAGTATGTGAAACTACCAATTAAAGGGATAAATTGCATCAGAGTAAGTCACGATACCACAACATTCAGGTCATTTTTGTTTTATAGCAAATAACTCCTCTTTCTGCATTTGATTCTGACTATAATCCTTTGCCTGGGAGTGAGTTATTGAATTCCATTACTTTTGCACATTACCAGGATCATTCTCCATTGCCATAGTATTTTTTGAAGGTTGTTCTTTGGTTTTTTTTCTCCTAAAGTTTGCCAGTGGCTGTTCTGGAAAGTGTATTCTGTATTCCATTGTTTAAATCATTAATGACAATGTTGAATAAAACCAGAGCCAGCAGACACATATCCCTGCTGGGAGCCCTGGTTTGACAGGGAAAAATTGGTAGTTTGTTTTTGAGTGCAGCATCCTAGCCAGCTCTCATTAATCTGATAATAATAATATCATTAAACAGTACAATAATACCATTAAATATCAAAAGTTGCATTGTGCAACTGTATCAAGAATCTGTAAAAGTGAGAAACTTCACATTGGCCATCCCTTAGGAATTCTTTAAACATTTCAGAGAGTGTTATGGGGGTGTGCTTTGATTCTGCATGGTTTTCCATGAGAAATCCCAGTGAATGGTTGTCGTGCTGTCCTCTGTGTGTTACAAGGTATTGAAAAAAGTTGAGTCATCTGCCTTTCCTCAGATCCTTTCTTCTTTGTGAAGGAAAAAGTGATTGATTTCCTCCCTGAAGCCAAGACAAACCAGAGAAAAATCTGGTAGTATATGATAGTACATGACAAAAACTCCAATTAATAATCCCTTTGTTGTCACATTCCAACAGTCTGTACATACATTTAAAACAGCGGAGTGTGTGTTAGCATGATGTGTTTCATATTCATCATTGTTCTAAAAGTTAAAAATTAGTAAGCTAGTAAAATAGTAAACTAGTAAAACACCATCATACGCCCACAAAAACTTTCCTGTCAGACCCATTCCCTGGGAATTGTGGTGAGTGCTCCCAGTTTCAGGCTGCATTGACAGCAAACAGGAATGTGAGGCTGGCTGGCTGTGTCAGAGACACATTTCAAACTCTTTCCATCTTCCACAGCTCCTTGTTGATTTGTGGAGGGAAAAACAAGGCATGGTTATCAAGACAAGGAATGGCTGTGCTGGCACATTAACTATACATTTGTTTTATAGAGAAAGCTTTAAAGATTAATGTTCAGCCTGTGTAATGTATTCTTTTTTCTTTTCTTTTCACAGCAATCCAAAGTCTGCTAATCAGAGGATAAACAAAAAAGTAAACAATGATGCATCATTAAGGATTCAAAATTTGTCTATTTTGGTGAAACAAATAAAAACTTACTATCAGGTCAGTAATTGTTGTGTTATGTTTTACCTGGAATTATTTCTAAATTTTCTTCTGTAGTTACGGCTTTAAGGGTAACAGGAGTAAGATGAACAAAAGATACTTGTATGGATGATTGTTTAGATATCTGGTCAAATTTCTTATCACTTTTTACAGGTATAAAGGTGGTGTGGACACACTTTTTTTGAATAATGATCTGTTTACAGAATAGATACTCTGTGTGTGCAATTACTCCTGCATTAAGTATTATTGTTTGGTATTTTCTGGGTTGAAGCAAGTTTTGTGCCAGTGGGAGAGATTATTACATGTGCATTCAGTCTTGTAAAATAGAACTTTTTTTAGAAAAACATGATGAAATTTACTGGGTTTAGAATTAATTTGGGAATTTGTAGTAAATGCAGCGAGGATTTCAGTCAGGGCTGTGAAAGAGCCACTGAAGTTAGGTGCAGTAGTAGGAGCTGGTCCTGTGCCTGCTGGATGCTGAGCTGGATAGGGTGTTCTACACGTGGACATGTCACAGCTGGGCACTGCCGCTGTCACCAGTGTCCCTTTAGTGTGGCTTTTAGTACGCTTAGACACTCCCCTGCTCCTTCCTGCCAGGAGAGCCCAGACCTGGGAGAAAACCTTTGCTCTGCCTCTCCCTGCTCACACCTCCTGGCCAACCTGTGCTGAAGTCTGCTGCTCCTCCTGTATCCACACACAGTGTGTGCTCCCCAAAACTCCGAGTGCAGTGAGAATTCCCAGGTGTCACTGCCCTGACCAGCCACGGAACATCTTCCCAGTGCTTCCCACCCTCCTCTCCTTGGCAGCCCCTGCACATGGATTTATGTGCTGCCTGCTAAGGCCCATATGCTTTTCCTTTTCCTAACGGAAGCCGTTTTCCACCAGGCATTAGTGTTCCACTACTGGTGCAACAGAAGGAACAAACACTTGATAGGATTGATCTTTTTTGGAACACAAAGCGTTCCCCATCCTGCACTGGCCTCATGGTATCACCAGTCCAAGTGCTTCAGGACCAGGCAGAATTTCTGGCATTTAGGTACCTTTGGATGGTTCAGGACTGTGAATGTTGCTCCAAACCTTTGTGATAGAAACAAATTTATTAGAGCTTTTTTAAAATAAAAAATTATTCTTTTTTAAGAAGCAGTAAAACCAGTCACCATGCCTTTAATGGTCCAAGCTATATTGAACTGCCCTTTTAACTGTTTTATACACTTTTCCCCCCTCCCCAGTCTTTCAGGGTTTTAGTCAACATTGAAGGGCTGGTGTTTCTAGCAGGAGTAAAGGCATTTACTCTCCAAACTGGAGAGCTCCTTGGAATCTAAAATTGCTTTTTGCATGTGTAGGTATTCACTCCCTACAGTGCCTGCAGGGAGGTTTCTGCTTTGTGGTAGTTGAAGTGTTAAAGGACGGGCTGTTTCACAGAGGGGTCAGTTGAGTTCCTGTCACCTGTGAAATTCCCCAAGGCAGGAAAGCTGGGGCTTGATGGATGCCTTGGAATCAAACTGAGAGGCCTCCGTTAGCCTGGGGTGAGGCAGGAGCCTCACACCAGAGTGCTCCTGAAAGCTGAGTGTACAGCCGGGCCTGGGGGTGTTCCCTGGGGATGCCTGGGATCCCAGGGGCGGGGACAGGAGACCACTCACTGTACTGAGAGAGGATTCTACTGGGGGTTGGAATCAGACACTGATGAATGTGGGAATTTGGGATTTTTAGCACTGTGCTAACCTAACTCTTAACACTTCTCATTGTGAGCTTGTCCATGCTGGTTTGTTCCATGTGGTTTTGTAACATCTGTGGAACACCTTCTCTCAGTTTAGTGAAAAATTGCATCAGTGCTGTGGATGTACTTGTCAAAAAGCTTGCAGTGGTAGAATAGAACATTCAAAATTAAGACGTTACGTTAGTTTAGCCTTTTTTTTTTTTTGTTCCTGTATCATCTTTGTTATTCTCTGGAATGACAGTTCTGGTCCTGAACCAGTATTTGGAGTGTGTACATTTCTTGGCAGTGTAAGAGCGTGGAACTGTTGTCAGCAGTTAGTTCAAGACGAGTGATTCTAAATTTTTAGTGGGCTCAAGAGGTTTAATCCAGTGAATGTCCATGACTCTCAGCAGATTTGACTGAGGAGGTGAAAATCTTCAGTAAAAGAAATGCTAGTGAACTGTAAAAGTTTGTGCAAGCAAAGCCAGTGCTGAGGTTAACACGAAGCGACAGAAAAGGTGTCAGACATCTCTGGGGCAAGGCAGAGGTGTTGTAAGGAAACAGGTGATCATGTCCATTCAGGACACATGTTTTGGTTACTGCTGCTCATACTCTGCTTTGATACATGATCACCTTTATGATAGCATCATGGAATTATTTGAGATACTACCAAAAACCGCCCCCAAAAAACAACAAAAGTGAACAACAAAAAGCCACTCTAAAATTATATTATTTTCTTTCATAGCAGCTGTCGATGCTCATTAAATTAATTATATTTTATCTGTTTTATATTGATTTAAAACATCCTGTGATGCACTTCATGTCTTATTTTTATTTGAAAATGGTCTTTATCAGTGTGAGAAGTACAGGTGTCACAGCTGGTTGAATTTTGTGATATTGGAGGAGGCCAAAGCTGTTCTGTACCTCCTTATAACTTGTCTTAGGCATGTCCAGAGGGAATGTATATTTTGCAGTCTATTATTGATCAATTCAGATATAATTTTGATGTTATATATTAACTGGTGGGAACTTTCAAGCATAGCTGTAGCTAGTAATTTCTACTGGTGTTTTTCAAGAAATATTGGGTTTTTTTTCAATTTGACCTAAAGCAAGTGGACTTGTGTTAGGTTGTTGCTTACAGTGTGACACCTGATGTGCGCCTTGGGCTCTTCTGGAATATGTTGCTTTTGAGTAGGAGCATTTTATATAGTAATGGATTTGTCACTGTGAAAAAACAAAAAGCCTGACTATAGGATGGCATCTGCTGGGAATAAATATCTGGGAACAGGAGAAAGACTATTCTGCTTCAGGAGAATTAGGCTCTGTCTAGACTGAGGATTTGACCCGATTACAGCCATTACAGGAGCTCCATTGATGGAATCCATGGAACAGATAGGCAGAGCTGCTGCCTGGTGTGTGGCACTTCCCAGCTAAAATTCCATGTGATTGTGCAGACAGGGGTTTGTACCCTTATATTCACCGGTGACCCAGTGTCACTGCAGCAAAGCCCCCTGGGATTTTCACATCCACATTTTGGTGAGGGCAAAGAAAGCGTGAAATAAAGGAAATTCATTTTTTGCAGTAGAAATGCACCTTAGAGCCAATAAAACAAATATGTATCAATAGGTTAGTCAGGGAAACATGAACATAATAAATTTAAAGGGTTTTGCTGCATTCTGAGACTTGGGATCTCATTGGCTTAAGATCCCTAAGCCAGCTCATTGCCACGAGAGGATTTTGCTGTGTGAGCTGATTGTACAAGCCAGTAAAACAAAGCTTCTGCAGAAGTAATTCATATTTGTTAGTTGTTTTTTTAATTAGAATTCAAATAATAATAATTATTGTATTAAATAATAAGTATTGTGTGAATTGTATGTATGAAGTCCTAAAAAATATTAAAACCGTTTAATTAATACTGATTTCTTTTTAATGGCTGTTGGCATTTCATGTTTGCTTTCATTCAGTACATATGATGTAAATAATGTTTTTATTAACTTTTATAGGAGACTTTGCAGCAGTTGATCATGATGTCTTTGCCAAATGTGCTAATAATTGGCAAAAATCCTTTTTCTGGTAAGTTTATTCTTGACTAAGATAAAAATGTATACTGGTGTGATAATTTATATTCTTTCACTGGAAATAAAATTCCTGTAGGGTTGAACCTTTCAACAGAAGATTGTTTACTTTATCAAATAAGTGGTTTAATAATGATGAGTAATGATTTAATAATGATTTTTCTTTGCCCACACAAAGTGTCCACACTCTAAAAAATGTGTTCTGTCACAGCCTCAGCCCTGGCTTTTACTAGGATTTATACTGAGCCCGAGTGCATTTCCCAGCAACCAGTGAACCACTGATGGCACAAAGTTAAAGTTTCATGTACTCCCAGCTACTGCACCTTCAATTTCCTTCACCTATGTCACTGCTGAGGGAATTGGCAGTTCCATGCATCTCACTTGGTCCAGCTCCTGATCCTTGTTTCTCCTTCCCCCTAGCTCTCCTGCTTCTCTTGCATCCGTACCTGAAAAATATTGCAATTACCTTCTTGTTTTCTCCCCTGAACTGACACTGTCTTCTCCATGCTCCCACCTTCTCTGCTTCCAGCTCTGAGAGTTGCAATTTTCAGACCAAGAAAATTAGCCTGTGTGGAGCCAGCTGACTGTCCACAGCCACTTGGGAATCTCTGCACCATGCTCTCAATTCCAGAAGCACGGAGCAGACACACCTGGCCTGCATGGAGCCACTATGGATTGGGCAGAATTTATTTACCTAGGTCTAATGTGCCCCAGGTGTTCTCCTCCTGACGTTCTGACACCTCAGCAGAGAGGTCAGGAACTGCTCTAACAGGCTGTGTGGCTTCCCCTGGCTGTTTTTATTTCTTTGGGATGTCTTCTCTGCCACGCTTCTATGTCTGGGGGACAGGGGGTTCCTCATGAGCCAGAAGAACCATCTGTGTTTCCTCACTTCCCAGTCCCAGGGCTCATAACATTTGGTATTTTCCATATCCCATCTGCACTATCCCATCTCAGTAGGTATCTTGCTTTAATTCTTTTGGGTTTTACTTTCTGCTTTTGAGTATTGCTGCTTTTGCTTCCGAGGTCACAGCTTTTTCAGTTTTTTATATGTGCAGCTGCTGTCATAAGCACCAAGAAGTGTGATTGTGGTCTCTTCCTTTTCAAAAGAACAGAATGCATCATACCTTTATAATTTTGATTCCAGGCTTTCTTAAGGTTTTCGAAAGACTAGGATTTGCCTAGAAACGAGATTTACTGGAAAAACAGATTTTAAAAATCCCAGCTCATAGTATTGTTTCGTAGTGACATTTTTTACTCTGTTCAACGTACTGAAAGAAAATGTCATAACAATATTGTGCAGTATAAGATGACATTTCATTGAAAATGCACTATCAAACCCCACAGAGATAATACAGCATTCAGTTGTGTACATTCCATTTTGTGGTTTGGCCATTTCTAAGGAGGTGTCTGTGTTTTGGGATCTGTGGTTTGGCAGCTCTGCTGGTGTGTGCTTTGCTCTTCTGTGGGGATTTTGTTGGATTTGTGAGAAAATTTGGACTTTTCTGTAATGTAGCCCTCACAATAAAAAAAAATTGTTATGCTTTGACAACATTCTTGAAGGTGTTTCACCTCTGCTGGAGTTCAATCACAGAGTTTGGTCTGCACTAGAATATAGACCTGTTCTTTTGGGTTCTGTCCAGAACCTTTCCCCTTTGAAAGTGAGGGCTGCTCTTGCTGTGTCAACTTGGAAAAGGATCAAATCCCTACGTGGATTTTGAGGCTTTTTTTGGGCAGGTGCAGGGAAATGAAACCTCAGTGATCTTTGGAGACACTTGCTGTGTAAATCTGGTTGCATCAAGGCAAGCCCTGGAGTAAAAGTCAATTCCCTGATAAAGACTTGGATTTGGTCCACTAAAACTTAGGCTGGAGGTGTGATTTTTCACAGGGATATTTCCCAGTTTTTCTCCTTTGCACTTAGGGAATGATTAGTAGAGAAATCCCAGAGGATGCCAAATTGCAGATGGCAGGAGCAGATACCAGAGGCAGTTGGCTCATGGAGGAAAATGCAGTGAGAAGGCTGGAGTTGAGGTTTGGTAAAACGGGTCAGCAGGGATTTTATCAGGAAATACTTCCTGAGCTGATTGGCAGGAAGGCAGTTTGAGGAGCAAACTGAAGGAGAGCTACAGCCTGTGACTGTAAATGTTAAATTAAATTACAGAGGGATAATGATGAGGCAGAGGGGAAGGAGAAAGATGAAAGCAAGTTCATATTCCTAAGGGAGCAAGGCAGGAGAGGACAGAAGCCTGCAGAGGGTGTGATAGTCAGGGATAAGGGTGAACACAGGGAAGATCAAACCGTGGCACGGGGTAGGGACAAAGTTCAGCAGCAGGTTGAAGGGTGTAAAACAGAATCATCTATTTCTGTGTTTCTGATGGAGGAAAAGGAAGAAAAACAGAAGACGAGGGAAGCTGACATGGTTCAGTATTTTGCCCTGTTCCTTCAGGGAACTGAAGGAGAGACAAGGAATCAATATTCAGGCAGGCGTTTGAAAGGCAGTCAGGAGATAAAGAGTGAAAAGGAGCTCGGGGATTGCTTAAAAATTAAGAAAGTGTGATTAATTTATTGGGGTAAGTGAATGTAGGCTATGAGCTGTTGGCGTGGATTCCTCCTGTTGCAGTATTCCTGTTAACCTTTATTGATAAGACAGAGAGGTGGAATTCCCCTTCTTGAGCTGAAGTAGCTTCTGGTGGAACACATTCCTTGATGGTTTTTCTGTTTCTCCATTAAAGACTTCACAGCTCGAGCCTTTGGGATACAAGAAGTCTGAATAAATTACTAAAAATCTCCCATTTGCATCTATGTTTTTTGTAATGTATTTATCTACCTGAGAAACATCTTGAAAAATTGCAGTATTCCATGTTCATTGGGATTATACACATTATGTAGTTCCCTCCAAAAGCAGCAGCTTGAGTCAATGTCTAAATTTTTTTGTCATCCTTGAAGCATTTGCTTCATGGCATTTATATTCTAGATATAGAATATATTTCTGTATTTAGTAGCAAGATGAGGACATTGTGAACATAAAAAGTAAGAAACATTTTTATTAATCTGTAAACAGAGTTCTTTAACTTAAGCTTCTTTAGGAGATTAAGATACTTAAGGCCAGATTTGGAAATACATTTTGATTTTTTGGATGTGCAGATGAATATCTAATACAGCTTTGTAAGGAATTTAAATGAACTTGTTGCCTAAACTCTTCCAACTTGAGAGCGACAGATAATTTAAGCGCTTCTGTAACTATCTTGAGATACCTGAGATTACCATTGTAAACTTGATTGTAGGTCTCCAAAGCCCTTTTAAAAATGTCACTCTGAAGTTTTGCTTTTTGAAGGGCTGATTTTTTTTTTCCATTTGAAATTGTTACGGCTGTTAAGTTAAGGTGTTTGGTAACTCTGGAAGTCGGCAGTTAAATGGCAAAAAGGACTGAGCTGAAATCTGCTCTGGTTGTTTTCTAAACTAGGTTAACCTAAATGATATGGAAATAACAAGAAAACCTCCTGTTTTCTGAGATGTAGGGGAAGAAGCTCTAATTGCAATTTTACAGTTACCATTTTTTCTTGTTTTCTTCTCAGAGCCAGGTACTGAAGAAGTAAAAAAGCTCCTCCTGCTTTTGCTTGGTTGTGCAGTCCAGGTGAGTTTAATTATATTTGTCTCTATGAAACTTTTGAGTTTTGATCTCTTTTCTTACTATTTTAATGCTTGGGGTGGTATGAAACTTTTCTTCCTTTGGTGGTACAATTGCATTCCTTGAAAAATTGGGGGATTCTGATTTTTAATTATATGGCTACAACCCTACACCTGTTACTGCACAAATACCTCCAATACAACCATAATGGGTTATTAATTTCAGTAGTGTTAATTTACCTGGTACTGCAAAGAAAGGAAGGAAATGGTAAATTGCTGAAAATTAACTCACTGCACTGTTTCATGTATTTATTAAATCACAGATTTTGAATTAGTAGCAATTTTAAGAAACCTCTTCCTTGTCCTATTTCAATTTGATTTTCCTTGTATAATTTGTGTTGAAGTTATAATTACTGTAACGTGGCATAAACCACGGATTTACTGGTCACCAGAATTATTAGGTAATAATTTAATCATGTGGCCATTGCAGTGTTGGCTTTATAAGTTTTAGCTCTTAAGAAATACAAAAGAGAAATTAAAATACTTGTGATTATACATATCAATGTGTATAAAATAGATGTCTCTATTTTTAGTGTCAGAAAAAAGAAGAATTTATTGAAAGAATCCAAAGTCTGGATTTTGATACCAGAGCAGCTGTTGCAGCCCATATTCAGGAGGTATTTTGGGGGGTTTTTGCTTTTAATTTTGGGCATTTTTTGAGATGGAATATTGTATTGCAGGAAGGGGGGTTGCACGTGTTCAATGGCAAGTAAATCACATATGTGATTTGCATATTGAGTGGTTGTAGTAAGCAAAAAAGGCTTTATTTTTTCACTTGATTCACAAAAGGATTTAATGATTGAGCATTTTTGGGTTTTATTTTTAGAGCAGTACCAGAAAGCAAGTTTGTTGCTTCAAGGATTTCTTAGTTACATACAGCAAATTTAGTTTAGTGAAATCTTTATATGCAAATTTCTTTTAAAAATATAATTACAATCAAATGTATGTGGTAGATAATTTATGTTATTAATGATGTTATTGTCACCTTGCCAGAAGTACAAGGTGCTGCTTCCAGGTAGACAAAAAACTCTTCTTTTACATACAATTATACAGATTTTAAATGTTTTTTCATATCTTGTCCAGAGAATTTAACCTTTAGAGTTGCAGCTTTATTTTCTTTATGCTTCCTTTCTACTCCTAGAATTTCAAGAGGATGTTTTTTCTCTTTCATTTCATCCCGTGTAGGTAACTCATAATCAGGAAAATGTGTTTGACCTGCAGTGGATGGATGTCATTGTGCTGACACAAGAGTATGTTGAGCCTCTCCTGAAAAATATGGCATTGCATTTAAAAAGACTTATAGATGAAAGAGATGAGCACTCAGAGGTATGGATGTGGCTTAAGAGAAATACAAGAAATTTTTTTTTTGAGATAATGCAGCTCAGGATTTTTATAACTAACAGTTTAATTTTCTGCTGACATGTTAAAGCAAGGACTCCTGACTGCCAGAACATTATTTCAGGGAGTCCCTCTGTGTATATTTGTTAAATGAAGTAGGAAAGATAAAGTAGGAATAAAATAGGAAAGGTAAGAGTTGATCTTTTCCATGTAGCCAGAGTGGGAAACAAGTGCAACATTCATCAGTAGCTGAAAACAGAGAATCCAAAGCTGTATCAGCTGCATTTAACCAGGAATCAATAACCCATCAATTTGCAAGCCAGTCACTGAAAGCTGCCTGTTTTATTCCTACATCCTGTTGTCCAGGCTTGAGGGGGGATAAAGCAGAATCCATCCCAGGAGAGGAGGTTTTGCAGGCTTATCTTGAAGCACAGTTGTTGTACCATGTTAGAATCAAGGAACAGAACTATATTTACTAAAAAGTTTGAGTTGTGAATCATCTCGGTGGTCCCAAATGTGCCCCTCAGTAGAGTGAACGTGTCAGTATTGCAATTATTCCAGATATTCCTTGGACAGTTTTCCCAGATCACCACCTTGACAGGAATAAAACAGAGGGTAGAGGATGGGGGTGATGCCTTTGTGCAAAGCAAAGGAAAGATACTTTAAACTATGAGACATGTTCATATTTGGCTAACACCTTTATTTATAGGGAGAAATAGGAATATTCTTGTAGATCTGATGCTTTATTCAATTGTCAAGGATGCTGCTGCTCACTGAAGAGCTCTACTTTGTTTAGAGATACACGTTTATCTTTATTTTCAAGAGGTGGTGGTTTTGAAGGAATTCACACCTTTCGTTACCCAGTCCGTTCTGAGCATTGGCCATTTTGTGGGCTTAAAAGTTTAAAGTGAAGAAACAAAGTTTAAAATAGCAGAAGGTCCTGTTGAAAAGCTGCGGCTCTTTGCATTAGGCATAGAGGTACAGGTAGAGCTCTTTTGACTTCCTCGGTAGCCAAAACCTTTCCATCATTCTTGTGCCATTGCAGTGTTTGATATGAATGACACACGCAGAGATGGCTCTGTGAGGGCCACTCTGGACTTTTGCCTGTGCTCTGCCTCCTCAGACCATCATCGAGCTGTCGGAGGAGCGCGACTGTCTCCGTTTCCTGCCGCACGCCTCGGCCGCGCAGTCCCCGTGCGGCTCCCCCGGCATGAAGCGCACCGAGAGCCGGCAGCACCTGAGCGTGGAGCTCGCCGACGCCAAGGCCAAGATCAGGAGGCTTAGGCAGGAGCTGTGAGTACCAATTGGCACTCAAATCCTTTCCAAATGCTGCCTTGGCATGCTTCTAGTCCCTTTCAGACCAATTCTTCGTCCTTTCAAATGTTTTTTTTTTAGTTACTGCTCCCCAGGAGAGGTATTTTTATAACACAAGAAGATTTATGGACCCATGGGACAAATTCCACGTTTCATCTGTGTTTGTCTCTGTTTGTATTCATAATGATGTTTTGACCTAAATTTTATTCTCTGATGTCCCTGAAATCATGGATTAAAGGTGGAAGTCTCACAAATCTCAGCATTTTGTTCTCAAACCAGGTGATCATTAAAAAGAGATGAGGCAGGAGGGATTCCTTCTCAGCAGCATGATTTGGTGGCCTGTTTCCAACAGGAAATACTCACCTGTGGTTAATTCATGATTTAAAATCATTGCAGCTAGGACAAAAGAAAATCAATTTTTTAAAAGCATTAGAATACTTTTAAATGCATTAGAGTGTTTTCCTGTCCCCCACCTCTTTGTTCCTGTGTAAAACATTTCTTGTCTGCACAACACTTACTTGCTTCTGAAAACTGCTTCTGATTCTGTAGGTTTCTTTGGGCACTTTGTCTTCATAGTCAAGGAGTGAGGAGTTATTTAAATAGAAGATCAATAACAGACCTGTGGAGAATCTGCTTCTCCCTGTAGCAATGTGTCAGTTGTTTTAGCAGAGTGAAGCGCGTGTGTGTTCTGAATTAAAATGTTCAATCTGAAGAGATTCTATATGTGTAGAAACAATATAAATAAAGATTTTTTTTTTAATTCAGCAATGGGGAGAGGAGACAGGTAAACTAAATCACAAGCTGGAAGTAGCATAAGTCACAATTCCCAGAGTTTGTTGATCAGATTATTTCTAGCTGGCTGGATTAAGGATCTTGTTGATTTACTCTGAGGATCCCCTTCCCCCACTACAGCATGGTCTTCATGAGGAACAGAGGACAAAAGATGGGGCTCTTTTTTCCTGATGTCTGTATTATGTGTCTCCTGCAATGAGCCCGCCCAGGATATTCTATAAACAGCTGCACCGAGAAAATTAGTGAAAAAATTGCTGTTATTAGTTTGATTGACAGTTAATAGATAGCCTAAACAGTGAACACTGGTATGTTCTGTATAATTTAGTCCAATCCTCTCCAGTCTGTAGCTGAAGCGTGCAATTAGGGCAACACTGATGGCTCAGAACAGTCCACATTTTGCACTCTTATTTGAATTCAGTTGGTAAATAATATCCCTTTACGTGCAGCAGTATCTTAAAATACCAGACTTGGATGAATTAACTTCTGTCTGCAGCATTTAGTGTTAAATGCTGCATCTATTTGATAAATTTTAAATTACATTAATTCCAGACTTGGAAATACTCAGCATAAAATTTATTTATAATCTGGTTTTGGCAGTGAACCTTCATATCTGGTTTAATATGCAGTGTAGCTGATGTAATTTCCTATAAAAGGTCTGTAAAGATTATTCTTCAATTGGATGCAAACCAGGGAATACAGAAACTCCAAAGATAGAATTTGCACACTCATTTTCTGAGTGTTGAGTTCTGTGTGTTCCCATGTAGAACAATAACAGGAATATGGATACTGATGGAAAAGTTACAGAAATCAGGAATAAATTTGTGTTTGTGCCTGGTTTCTGAGCACCTCTGGAGGGGGGAAAGCTGTGACAGGGATGTTGCACTGAGCTGTGCAGGGCTGAGCCTCCTGTGCTTGTGGACTCAGTGACCTTTTCCAAACAATCCTTTCCCAAAAAGATCATTCATGGTGAAATTGGCTCATTTTTAAAAACGACTGCTCTAGTTTTGTTTAAAACATACCTAATTTTTGTTGGTATGATTGATTTGAGATAGCATTATACATTTCAGTCCATTAAATTTTCTTATTTCCCCATTTTCTACTTTTGTTTCTTACTTGTATTCCAGAATGTGGGATAATATAGTAACACATTTAAATATACAGTACCTCTTTTAAGAATATTCAATATTGGCAGGTTTTTCCACGGCAAATGTTTGTTCTGAGGTACAGTTGAATTTTGAACATCAGGTGTTCTTTGTCTGTGAGAGAATGAAGTATTTCCTTTGCACTTACTCATGGTTTAAGAAACTAATCTTTTAAGGATTGGGAAATGAATTGGAAGTTAAGAATGAGTCATATATGAATTATAGCATTCTACGTCAAATTGTTTTCATCACAGACTTCTGAGTAGACTGAAACTGACACTGTGTTGTTTCCATAAAGTTAAAATCCATTGTGTGTTTCATGAAAATACTGAGCTTATTAAGCAGTATCTTCTTCAGTTGAGTCAAGGCACCTAAAACCCTTAATTCTTCTCTGCAAGAAAAGGAAAAATTACAGAAATATAAAAGTGCTTTTAAAATTGGCTTTACTTGATTGTGACAAGGGGTCAGTGTCTGGTTCTCCTGGAAAGAATTTGGACCTTTTGAATGTGTAATTCGGAGTTGAGTTTTTAATGTGGATCTCCTGGTACACATTCATGTGTAATGTCTGTGAGTTTTTTAACACAAAATCCCTTATTGCAAAAATTCCTTAATACACCCTGTTTTCTGCCCTGTGTGAGTAGGAGACAACAATTTAAAGCACTGTGAAAAGTCTAACAACACTTAAATTATTAGATAAAAACTAAAACCAAAAGAATAACTAAATCATAACGGCAACCCTAAATTTTCCACTCCGATGTCCCTGAAATTGTGGGTTAAAGGTGGAAGCCTCACAAATCTCAGCATTTTGTTCTCAAACCTGGTGATCATCAGCAGATTTTGTGGCCATGTTTAACTGGTTTGTGTTTTCTCCTTCAAGTGAGGAAAAGACCGAGCAGCTGCTTGACTGTAAACAAGAACTGGAACAGATGGAAGCTGAACTGAAGAGACTTCAGCAAGAGGTGTGGGTTTAATCATTTTATTATTCTGAGAAAAGTTGCCACCACCAGAACAATTCACCAATCTTTTTTGATATTAAGTATGTTTTCATGTTTATTTTTTTATTTTGCATTCTGAACCTGACCTTGTAATTTATTCCTTTATTTGGTGTATTATGATGGGAAAAATGCCCTGACTTAGGTTAGCTAGTATTTATTTTCTAATTTTTTTGTTTCTTCATTCAAGCTATTTGCCACCAGTGGATCCTCTGAAAGGATCTTCTTAAAATGAAAGCGTTCCAGTTTTGTCTGATTTTTCTTTATACTTTGTGTGGTGATAATGAGGGGGAAAACCGTAAATACATACATAAATATACAATATATATAATTATAGCGAGTCCTTGAAAAGGGCCAGTGCAGTTTCCTTGGAAATACAATCATCTACAATCCTCTACGATATATTTGATTTTTTCTTTGTATTTCTCAGTATTAACATTACCCCTTTGCATTCCCTTAATTCAAACGATGAAGGAGCTGTGTTGCCCTTCACCATGTTCTGTGCAGTCCTGCCTGTATTCCTGTGTCTCCCTGTGTCCCAGAACATGAACCTGCTGTCGGATGCCCGCTCTGCCAGGGTGTACAGGGATGAGCTGGACGCGCTCCGGGAGAAGGCGATCCGCGTGGATAAGCTGGAGAGCGAAGTCAGCCGCTACAAAGAGAGGCTCCATGACATTGAGTTCTACAAAGCCAGGGTGGAGGTGAATAAATCCAGGGGAAAAGTCACCCAGAGCCACCATTCTTCTCTTGGCTGAGGCTTTTTCAAAGTGTCCTTGGAGATTAAAGCATTGGGATGTGAGAAAGGGTTGCAGCGTCTTGCTCTGGGATATGGCAGTCAGGTTTTTGTGACAAATTCCATTTTTTTGGGAATTGTTTCTGTGTGTAATGGCATGGAAGTCAGCAGTGTTCACCAGAGCTCTAAGCCAGCAAGGCCAGTGGAAGCATCTGTGAAGGATGGTTTGAGAAACCCACAGAGGAATTAATTTAAAAAATGCTATAAATATAATAATTCCTCTTTCCTCTTGTAGGTCTCATAAGGGAAAGCAATTTTCTAAGTCAAGTGTTGAGGAAAGGAAAGCTATTCACATAAATGAGTACAGGAGGATGGCATAAAATACACTAAAAAAAGATGTACCAACACCAGGCAAGGGGAACTTAGAGTTCTGGCATGAGTTAGTAATTTAGGAGGCAAATCAGCATGCAGGAATTTATCAGGCCATCATTCTGTCTGTAAGTGCCAAATTTGATGGGCAAGTGCCATACGGTATAAAAATTAGTGAAGGAAAACAGATTAGTGTATAGGATTTGACAACAGTGGAAGTTTCATTTTCATAGAATGTTTAAATTAAAAAAAAAAAACCCTAAAAATCGTTTATGTGTTCCATAGCTTGTAAACTATCGGATATTTCAAGCATTCTTCAGTACAGATAGATGTTAATTAGTTGTGTTTGCTTCATAGTAATTGTGAGTTAACTTAATATTTGTGTAGGGAGGAGTATGAAGGATATTTATAGGATCTTTTTTCAGACTTTGCAGCTGACTGTGTGCTGAAGTTTGAAAAGTTTTGAGGAAAATTGCCAATTATGTATTTTACACATTACTTTCATCAGATGCTATTAAAAAATCCTCTATGCACCAAAATTGAAGCTGCTCAGGCCCTTTGAGAGAGGCTGGTTGTATTTTAAGATTGTGGTTGCATTTTCAGCATCATGGCCTGACTTTGGGCCCAGTGGCCTATAAACCTAATTTATAAAAAGTCTGCTACAGCTCCCAGTTTTAATTTGGGTTTCTGAAACTGGTTGTGCTGTGTATCAAAGTTTGTATGAGCAGGTGAATGCTTCTGGTTTGGGATTTATTTGTTGTTGTTGTTCCATTTTTGCAGGAGTTAAAGGAAGACAATCAAGTGTTGCTAGAAACCAAGACAATGTTGGAAGATCAGTTAGAGGGGACCCGAGCGCGTTCAGATAAACTGCACGAGTTAGAAAAAGAGAATTTACAACTAAAAGCTAAATTGCATGATATGGAGATGGTGAGTCACAGGGGAGAGTGGCAAAGGCAACTGATACACACTGAATTTAATTTCCATTTTTAATAAAAGCCTACAAAATAGCAGGGAAAACAAGGAGTGTGATGATAAATGCAGAGATTCGAGAGCAATAGGTTTGATTTTTTTGATGTGAATCAGTTGTCACTTAAATATTATGTTTACCCCATGCACTTCACTTCCTAATATTCAGAGAGAAGTAAACTTTGGAAGAGCAGGGAGTAATTGCTGCAGGTTATGAGGAGAAGAGGTTCTTTGTAATCTTCTTCTTACTGTCCCCTTCAAAGTTCTCCCAACTTTTCCCAGTTCCTCCCCATCTCAGTGTCTAGGCAGATCAGAAAAAGCACTTTGCCCTTCCCTGTGACAACATAATAAAGATAATATAATACCAATATCAATAGAATATAGATAATAAAATACTTTGCACGTCTTGAGACTTTTCTTTTAACCTGTGAAATAATTTTCAAGGAGCGTGATATGGACAGAAAGAAGATTGAGGAGCTCATGGAGGAAAATATGACCCTAGAAATGGCTCAGAAACAAAGTATGGATGAGTCTTTGCATCTTGGCTGGGAGCTGGAACAGATAAACAGGACTACTGAACTTTCTGAAGGTAAACACAGTTAATACTTGCAAAGTGATTGAAATTGAAATCTCAGGCTGGGTAGCATTAGAAAATTAAATGTCGTTATTTGTGAAGTACAGAGTATGTTGTCCTCTGGAGAAATGCTGATTCCCATGTATCCATTGAGATACAACCTACATGAGAAGTCTGTTCTTGTGATTCTTGTGAAGTTAAATAGTGGTGTAAACCCCTTAAATACCTTGAAATTACATTTTGCCATTCGCACTTCTGTACTCTGCAGCACAGATCATGAATCTTCTTGCTTTGCTGTTCCCAAAGTTAAGGAGAAGGGCTGTGGTAAAAATTTTGATTCTTCTGTGTAACATGCTTGGATACAAACTGGATTCTGTGCGAAGCACTTGAGGAATTTGGAGGTACATCCTGAGTTATGGGAGACAAATCTGTGCTGTGATTAGGAAATTTAGGAGACTATAACATATTTTAATTTCTAATATTTCTAATCCTAACCAGCTCTGGTCACCAAGAAGACATTGGAAGGACCTTCCAAGGCTGTTAAGTCCTCTAAGTTTAAAAATGCAGAATCCAAAGAATTCTGGCTAATAAGTCACCTTTTATTGGAATAATGGTCTTTTCCTCCTGCAGTGCCACAGAAATCACTGGGCCATGAGGTGAATGAGCTGACATCCAGCAGGTTACTGAAGCTGGAAATGGAAAACCAAAGTTTGCTGAAGACGGTGGAAGAGCTGCAAAGTGCAGTGGGCTCTGTGGAAGGCAGCAGTTCGAGGATACTGAAAATGGAAAAAGAAAACCAAAGACTTAGCAAGAAGGTAAAGGTCGGGTGTGCTTGGATGGTGTGAGAGCTGCCTAATGTTCTTTGCTATTTTCTTCTTCAAGGGTAATTTCATGAATTGCTGTTATTTTGGGTAAGGCATTACAAGGGTCCAAGTGGAGTTACAGTGTTTGTAAGTTTATAGTAAAAAATAAAACCACCTCCGAGAGGTTTTTCTCTTTTTTATGTGAGTGTGTGACCAGTTTATTCAGAAAGGTCTTAGACCAGTGAGGGGAAAAAATAATAATATATTTGGGATATGATGAGTAATAAAAGTGGTTTAGAATACTGGAGTGCATTAATTTTGGTAATTATGAAGCAGAAGAAAATGTGTGTGCAGAGGTGGAGAAGATGGGTCAAGAAATTGATAAACAGCTCAAGAGGGGAGTTTGTCAGGATTAACTGTGCTGAGCTACAATACTTTGCTCCTCAAATTATATGTATCAAATAGAATAATTTAATCAGTGGTATTTATAGAGAATAAAAATTAGAAAAAAAGAAGAAGCTGGGTCTAATTGCAGTGGAGTGAAAATGTCTAAAGTTCCTAAAATAGCTTTGACTTCAGCAGCTATTTCAGGTGAAAGACTATTCTTAGAGCGGGTAAGAGATAATTTAAAAAAGAAAATTAAAGAAATCCCTACTGCATTCCATGCTTCTGTAAGTTTTCTGATTCCTAAGAAGCTGGTGTTTTTTGGAGCAGCTGCTGTGCTGTGCCCAAAAGAAAGCTGGGAGGTACAAAAGAAAGGAACAGGTGTAAGAAACACACAAACATCATTCAGGTCTACTTGTTGCTGCTTAAATGAGACAGAGAAATCATGCTTTGGTATTTTAAATTTTTAAATAGTTTTGCTCTCTGCAAGTTGGAAACGCTTGACAAAACAAACCCATATATTTAATTCCCAAGGAATCCTCTTAATTATCTCTTGAAATGGTTAAGTAAGATCAAACAACATTCAACCTTCCAAAGTTAAAAGGGTCTTGGAGGAGCAGTATAAATCTCAATGAAATGGAATTTGAAGAGAAAAAAATATGCTTGAGGAAATATCCAGAGCCTGAGAAAATCTGACCCTTTTCTTTACACTAAAGTACTTTATAGATACAGTGTTCTGAGCCAGGGAGAAAATTCTGGCAGGAGTAAATGTATTCCCAGAAGAAATTAGTGTTTCAATTAAAGATTAGAAAATTCTGTTTAATTCTTTCCCTTAAGCTTCTTTATTTATTTCTATAAGGGTGCCTTCAACCCAGCTAAGACTGTCATTTTTAAGTACATTTTAAAACTTTTGTTTCTCTTCCCAGCTTGAAGAGCTGGAGAATGAAATTAGCCAAGAGAAACAAAGTCTTCAGAACAGTCAAAATCAGAGTAAAGATTTGATGAAAGAAAAAGCACAGCTTGAAAAGACACTTGAAGCACTTCGAGAGAACTCCGAGCGACAAGTGAGTAGCAGAACCAAAAGTTTTAATGGTGCTTTGTGCTCTGCTGGTCTCCTTTTGTAGGATTTTACAGACATAAAGGGGTTGTAAATGTAGTAGATTTGCCAAAAGGAGGTTCCTGCAGGAAAACAGCTTTGCTGGGAGCTGCAGCCAGTGAGAGACGTGACTCATTTCTGGCTGGGGCTTTCCTGGTGGGTTTAGAGCTTTGTGGTGTTTCTAACACTCCCGCGGCTTCCGTGGGCATCTGCTGGAGCTGCTTGGAGGGTGTAGCTCAGCCAGGAGAGAAAATTGGGAACTTTGGAGGGAGGCCAGACACCTCCCAGAGGAGGAGAACAGGTCCCAGGCAGCTGGCAGTGCGTGGAGTAATGTCAGAGTATTGATGGGAATTCCAGCAGCCTCGGACCCAGCTCCGTAATTCTGCCCTGCACTAGGATGGGTTCCTGCTGTGACCACCTGGATTTATTTGTGGCTGCCAAAAACTGGCATCTGAATCTTTGTAAAAGATGTACCTGTGCCTGATGGGCACTGGCACCTTCTGAGGTGTCTGCAGAGCAGGCAGCAGGAAAAAGGAGTTCTGGAAGTTTATGGAATTCTCAGATTTAGGAATTGAGTCCTTCAGAATTAAAATTTCCATTAGCTTTTATAAATTCTATTTATACCTCCTGATGACGTGGCCATTTAGTTTAATTTAAAGTACAGTATTTTGAAATGCAGAATATTATATTTCAAAAATTGCTGAATATTTTTAAAGGCCATTAATCAGTAAATGGAATTCCAGAAGGAAGAAAAAAGGGAGGTGAAAAAAAAAAAGCTTGGCATTGAAGGTTTGCTTTCATTTAAAGATACATATCTTGTTTTAGGACTGATATTTCAATGGGCCTATTTCTGCTTAAAAATAATACACTTAGGGGCTGATGGATCAACAGCATCTTCCAGTCCTGTGCTGACACTTATTGGGGTTGATTGTAGGAGGTTCATTTGATCTTATCCAAAATCCTGGAGGCATTTATCAGGATTTTTTGTAGAATTGGGATTATAGAAGCAGAATTCATGGACAGTAATTCAGTGCCATGCCAGAGCTATGTTTTTAGGCACCTGTTAAGGAGTTTCTGGTGAATATTCCAGAGCATTTTGTCATTGCTGGGAGCAGAGCCGTGGATCTGTAATTAATAGTTCCATTCACATTTCACTATGGAAAAACAGCCTGTAATTTTCTCAGTCTGTTTTTCATCGCAAGCAGCACTTCTGCTTTTCTCCCAAACAGTTTATTGTTCAAACATCCCTTACGCTGGGTTATTAGTGTACACTTAAATATTGATCCAAACAGTTCTGCTGGATTTTCTTGTCTGGTGTTACATGCTCAAATAATTCCAAATTATTTGGAGCAACCTAAAAAGTCAAGAAATACTAAAAATTAAAGTGTAGGTTCTGCCTTTATCCTTGAGGTAGATCTGGGAAAATGTTTCCTAGGAAAATAATTCCAATATGATTTTCTTTCTCTGAAGCTGGTTTGGAGCAGAATATCTGAAGGTTCTTTGTAACTCAAAAATCAGTGTAACTTTGGTGTGTTTCTTCTCGAATTGTTGTTGAATGTGTTCAGCATTCCCTCATCTCCCACCCATCACCTCTACTTTTTCCAAGTGAAATAAGAGACTTTTGTGGCTCCCATGTCTCCCTTAATCTCAGGTTTGGTTTAGAACTTGCTGCAGTCCTGTTCTTCGTGGACAGGAGACACAGCACTGGAAATCACAGAGTGTAAGAAAAAACAATCTGAACATGGGTAAACACAAATGAAAATTAAATTTTCTAGGAAATAGGTAAAGCTTTCTTTTGATTTCTGCTGTATTAGTTTTGGGTTTGAGTTTATCTATTAATATTCAAGAGGAAAAGATTTGAAGATTCACTTTGTTGTCAAATTTGAAATAATGTTTGTAATTCTTCACATAAATATTAGCAGAGTAAGAGATTTTTTTAAACTTTAAATAAAAGGTAAATATGATATGATGAGTATCCTTTAGTTTATATAGGAAAGCAATTCCTTGTTGGCATGTTGTTTATCACTTTACCATTTTTCTACCCAAATTAGATTAAACTCTTAGAACAAGAAAATGAACACTTGAATCAAACTGTGGCTTCTCTAAGGCAGCGCTCACAAATCAGTGCTGAGGCGAGAATGAAAGAAATTGAGAAGGAAAATAAAATCCTCCATGAGTCCATCAAAGAGACCAGCAGTAAGTTAAATAAGATAGAATTTGAAAAAAAACAAGTCAAGAAAGAACTGGAACACTACAAAGAGAAAGGGGAGAGGGCAGAAGAATTAGAGAACGAGCTGCATCGTATGGAGAAGGAAAATGAGTTATTACAGAAGAAAATCACCAACCTAAAAATCACTTGTGAGAAGATCGAGGCCTTAGAACAAGAGAACTCTGACCTGGAGATGGAGAACAGAAAGCTGAAAAAAACCTTGGATAGCCTGAAAAACCTCACTTTTCAATTGGAATCTTTAGAAAAGGAGAATTCCCAACTCGACGAAGAAAATTTAGAGTTACGGAGAACAATTGAATCCTTGAAGTGTACAAGCATTAAAGTGGCACAGTTACAGTTAGAAAATAAGGAGCTGGAGAGTGAAAAGGAGCAGCTCAAAAAAAGCCTTGAACTGATGAAAGCCTCTTTTAAGAAGACTGAACGCTTGGAAGTCAGTTACCAAGGCCTGGACACGGAAAACCAAAGGCTACAGAAAGCCCTGGAAAACAGCAATAAGAAGATTCAGCAATTAGAGAGTGAATTACAAGATTTAGAGACTGAAAATCAGACCCTGCAAAAGAACTTGGAAGAGTTAAAAATCTCTAGTAAACGCCTGGAGCAGTTGGAAAAGGAGAATAAGTTGTTAGAACAAGAGACTTCTCAACTGGAAAAGGATAAGAAACAGCTGGAAAAGGAAAACAAAAGGCTTCGACAGCAAGCAGAAATTAAAGACAGTACCTTAGAAGAAAATAATGTCAAAATCAGTAATCTGGAAAGGGAAAATAAATCTCTGTTTAAAGAAATAGTTGTATACAAAGAGTCATGTCTGCGCGTGAAAGAGCTGGAAAAGGAAAACAAGGAGCTGGTGAAAAGAGCTACCATTGATAAGAAAACCCTGGTCACTTTGAGAGAGGTAAACACAGAGGATTTACCATTCCCATCATAATCTGTTCATAATGTACAGAAATTATATCTGGGTTTCTGATTTGGGTTTTTTTCCTGCATTAATGTGTGTACTAGTAACACCTTTATGCATTAGATAATGAGCATTTCTATAATCATAGTCATGGAAAGGAAGACTGTCATATTGCTGGAATGTTTCCCCCTCACTGTCATGTTCCAGACCAAATTTAAAGGGAAATTCTAAAGGAAATTTTAAAGGGAGAGGAAGAGAGCACAGGGAAACCATATTCTAGTTGCAGTATAATGTCTGATACAGCTGAAAGCTGGCAACTGGAAGGAGACTTAAAGTTGAATTATTCCAGTCATGTAGTGATAAAACACCCTTGTCTCAGCACTCCTAGAACTGAGACCGTGCTATTTTATTTCACTGAAAATAGTGACTGTAGTTTTTTCTGTGCAAGGACTTGGTGAATGAGAAACTGAAGACTCAACAGATGAACAATGATCTAGAAAAACTGGCCCACGAGCTTGAGAAAATTGGCTTGAACAAGGAGCGTCTCCTGCACGATGAGCAGAGCAGTGATGACAGGTGAGAATGGCAGGGCCTGCATGACAAAGAGGACAAATGAGGATCTTTTTTACTGATAAAGTGGTTTTGCAGACTGGTTCTGTGCATACTCTTAGATTTTTAAGGCACACTCATAGACCCAAAAAGGAACTTGATATTTTTGGAAATTAATTAGTTCATGTGCTTTCACATTCAGCTGACTGTGACAGTGAGTTGCCACTTTTTGTTGCTAAGAGACTCATTGAAGTATGTCAGGAGATAGTTAATTATAATTAAAATATTTTATGCTCTAGTCAGCGGCAGCAACAGTAGCAGTAAAAGGTAATTAGCTCAAAGTAATTTTTTTCCCCTTTTTGTCTGCCTGTCTGACACAAATGGTTTCTGTCACATAGTGATTACCTTAAACTGTCTCACTCTTTCCTTGCAACCATTTCCTTCTAATTCTCCCATCCTAAAGGAAGCTGCATTTCCACTTCCCCTGGCTGGGAAGTATCCAGTGCTTGAGTGTCTCCAGAACTTGGTGGTGGCTCCATCACTCCACACCTGCCACTGGACAAAAGCTGCTGCTCTGACATCTCTCTCCTCTGCTGCATTTTCCTCCTCTTCCTTATCCTGCAGGGATTTAGGGAATATTGGTGACAGGAGCAAAGCAGACATTATGGGCTTCCAGCCAAGCTTTGCTTCCCAGTGCAGTTCTGCTGTCATGATCTGTTATTGCAGCTGGTTGTCCTGAGCATGGAGATTGATATGGGGCCTTCTGTGTCCAAAGGAACCCAAACAACACTTGGGGTTTGAATCCAGCTTCCCTTTCCCAGTGCTCTGTCACAGGGGTGGTGCCAGGGTCATGTGTTACCCCCTCTTGGGGTGTCTTTCACCTGCCTTTCTCAGCTCCCAGATGAGTTCAGGAAAAGTCCTCAGAACTTAAACTGGTTGGATTTCTTCTAATTTAAGCATTTCTGTGTCACATACAGCACTTGATAAGCATTTGGTGGGTCCTTAGATGAATATACCAAATAAAAAAACCACCAGACCTCGATCCAAGGTGAAGCTTAGACTTAGATGAAGCCCAAATGGAGCAACATTTAATCAAGTTCTAGGTTAGAAGTGGTTGGGCTCTGGTGCTGTCTTGAGCTTCTTCCCAAGCTCCATGTAGAGCGGGAGAATCATGAAAGGGCAATGTTGGTTTTCAAAGTGAAAGCTAGGATTGGTTTGAAATTTTGCTCTGCCCATAAATATCTTGCTTTTCCATTGCTCTCAACTTCATTCATCCCAAAGATACCGGGACTGCTTTCCTTACATAACAATACGTAGGTGAGTCATTACCGGCTCTTCCATCAGGGCTATGAAGGGCTTGGGTTCATTATGGATAAAATTACTTCTCAGTGTAGTTTTTCATCTGCCTCTGCCATTTTGGTAATGGAAATTAAAATTGTACCATTTTCCTCCTCCTGACTGAAAAGAGCTGCTTGTGGTTTTTAAGAAATGATCTTGGTAGCACCTCAGAGTCTTTCTATTGAGGAACTGGCCACGTTTTATGAGTTAACTTGGAAGTGTTTTCCATTTTCTCTTGCCTGCTGTCCTTGGGCAAACAGATTTATGGATTTTGACTCTGAATATAGAATAACCCAACCTGCAGTCATATTCAAAAATGTGTACAATCTTTCATTGTTCAAAGTATAAGTGGGTATTGGATCTCTGCTATTATTTTTCCTCCTTTGTTTTCTATAGAACTGCGTCATTTTTCAGTAGCAGGAATTACTTGTAGCCAAATCTGTGCTTCAGCTCAAGAAGGTGAAATATTGTATACTCTACTAGTCACAGGCTGCCTACTATTCCATAAATCCTTGGGAATCAGTTGTCATATCTGAAAATCTTGGATTCCCCTCCTGCTGCATGATGCTACTGGACAGCTTTCTGCTTATTAATTCTCTTCCCATTGGTCTTCTGCTCCAGTTCCTGACTGGATCTGATGCCATTGTCCATTCAGGAGTCTGCTGCAGTTTATTCCCTTCACTAAACTGATGGATCCTTCAGCAGCCAGGATTAGAAAGGGGGATATCAGTGGCTGGGTGTATTTTATCCAGCTGTGGGGAGGAGTGGAGTGTTCTCCAGATTCTGAGCCACACGCGGGGACTGAACTGCTTAGAAGTGATTAATGAGTGTGGGTTTCACTATTTCCCATAAAGGATGTGCAGTTCTAAATCAATACAGTTTAATCTGGCCACTTCTTTCTCAAACTGACATTCTGGGGGCTTTTAGGTGCCCTACAATATCATGAATATGGTTAAAAATGGAAGCCTTGCACATCAAGGGTGGCAGCAGTCTTAAAATACCAGCAGCTGGGCTGAGTGAGCAATTTGCACATTGATGGCACCAAATGAGTGTGCACCTGCACAGTGCTGTACTCCATCCATCTCCTTCCCCGTCCTCCTCTTTGAAGCTGGCAGGAAATGGGAACCGATGAAAATCTTGCTCTCCAAATACTTCACATCCTAATTGAGTTCAGGTCCCTGCTGGATTCGCTGGAGTGGAGCCAGGAGGAGTGCAGGCACCACTCACTAATGATGCAGAGAAACCCAGCACCCCCCTAGGGTGCCTGAATGGGTCTTTTTCTGGGTCTAACACGTTTTAAAAGAAAGGAGGAGTCAAAAATGGTTTTGAGAACCATCTTCTGGTTACTTTTGACATAGAACTTGCTGTGGATGCTGAGGTGTCGTCATACTTTTGACCACAGCACTCAGGGATTTTTGAATATAGCTATGAGTCTTTTCTAGAACATTCTAGAATTTAAATACCTCGAATAATTATTTAAAATACAGACTCTTTTTTGTTGTTGGCCAGTAGGTACAAGCTTTTGGAGTCCAAATTAGAATCCACTCTCAAGAAATCTCTGGAAATAAAAGAAGAAAAAATTGCTGCTTTGGAGGCTCGTTTGGAAGAATCAACAAATCTAAACCAGCAGCTGCGTCAGGAGCTGAAAACAGTAAGGAAAAGGGCATTTTTTCTATGATGTTAAATGAGTTATTTCCACACTTTTTGCGTAAGACAACAAAAAATGGGCATCATTCAGGTCATAGAAAGCGGGACAAAAGTATGAATGCTTTTAAGACTGTCTTGAAATTACATGAAAAGTTGTCGAGCTTATTCACTGGCCATGAAAACATGATCTGGATAAATAACCTGGAGTTGATTTGATTTGGGATGTCATTTCCAGTTACATTTTCTGGCCTACCTTGAGCAGCCTGAGTAGATTGGTTAAAAAAGGAAATTCTATCACCTTGGTTGTAGAATTTCAGTAAAAAAAGTTGGGGAATGTAGTTAAAAACATTGAAATAAAATAGAAAATAGATGTCTTCTATTTGTTGGGGTTAAACTGTTCATATCCATAAATTGTACATCATCCCCCCAAATATGTACAAAAACCAGATTTACAAATACAGTAACAGCACTTCCTGTTCTTTGAGAAGGGTCATGGTCAGATAATAAAGTAATAAATTTGGATGTACAAAATGGAAAATTCTAAACCTTACCTAAGTTGTCCTAAATAATTCCAGGTGAAGAAGAACTATGAAGCTCTCAAGCAAAGACAAGAAGAGGAAAGGATGGTTCAGAATTCTCCTCCAAGAAGTGGAGAAGGAAATCAGTCTGTCAATAAGTGGGAGAAAGAAAATCAGGAGACTACTAGAGAATTACTGAAAGTTAAAGATAGATTAATCGAGGTGGAGAGGAATGTAAGACGTGTTTTAAATATGATTCTGTTGGTAATTATTTGTGGTGAGCTGTTCCAGTAATGCAAATGAGGGTGCTGTTAAGATAATTTCATTTATCACCTTGTTTCCATCCCAAGCAGAATCTGAATTAAGTACAGTGTGTGTGGCAGCTGGACTCTGCTCTGTGGGATGCCATAAAGCACTTGACAGGCATTTAAAAAGGAAATGGGAAAACCTGAATTTTCCCTTTTGAACCCACAGCTCTCTCTCAAATCCCTGTTACATAATCCCTGTTTACACCAGTCCTGGAGGTTCCTCTCCTGTTTCTCCATAGGTGCAACATCTGTTACCTGTTTTTCCAGTGATAAATCCCCCCAAAGTGTGTTTGTTCTGCAGTTTTATCCCACCCTCTAAATCTCTGCCTGGTCCTGCTGCTTTCTATGGTCTGGAAAACACTTCTGTTTTATCTTGGAGTTCCCGGAGCAGCTGTGAGCTGAGGTTTTTTGTGATTTTAACCCCCCCAGAATGCGACGCTGCAGGCGGAGAAGCAGGCACTGAAAACGCAGCTCAAGCAGCTCGAGACACAGAACAACAACCTGCAGGCCCAGATTCTGGCCCTGCAGAGACAGACTGTGTCCCTGCAGGAGCAAAACACAACTCTGCAAACTCAGAATGCCAAGCTGCAGGTAATGCTGCCTTAGTTTGCTTTCAAAAATAAAATTAAAGAGGGTTTTTTTCCAAAGGAAAACTTAAAATATGTCATTACTGTTAGCTTTAAAATCACGTTTGGCTTCTTGAAGAGACGTGGGAAAGAAGGTGATGTGAAAATAATCTGCGCTCCGCAGTCAAAAATAGTTTGCTTGCTGATGAATAACTACATTTTTAGAAATCGGTTTTAATCCTTTGTCCAATGTAAAATCTTGACTTTTTACTTAGAAGTAGAGTAGATTCTCTTATCAGTCTTCCAAGATTCCTTGAGTTCTTCATTGTATTTATACATCTAAATTAGATCAGGGAAGTAGTGTGTCCAATCATATTCTAGTAAATTTTATCTATTTTTATAAATATTAAAAAAAAAAAAAACAAAAGTAAAGCCATAACTAAGAGGAAAATCAAGATACTTAAATACATAAGATTTTCAGAAAAACAAAAGAAAATGGAAAGCTACATAAATAAGTAAAGACCTGGATTTAGATAATTGAGAGGCAGTAAAAAAGGTAATGTGGGACCATGGAAATTATAAAAATGGCTGTCCCCGGCATCTTGCAGCTCTTCTGACCAAAATTCAGATGTTGCCCTTACAGTTTAATAGGGTTTTTAAATATGTATCTTTTTTCTTTAAACGTTAAATATTCTTGTTAATCGGTTTAATGCTTTCGATGTTCTAAGAATCAAAACTCCTTCAAGAGGGGGTAAAACCCACACAATGCAGCAGGAGTGGTAAATAAAGGATGGAGGGCTGATGGAAATCGATGTCAAGGACTGTTTAAATGGAACAAATAATGCATTTAGTGGATGCCTGGAGTCTCCTCCTGGCTCTTCTTGGAAAGCAGGACGTTGTTGTCCCATGGATGCACTTTCTGCTGCCACGTTGAAATGTCATTAGTACACAGCACTCCCGTAAAACGGGACATTGGTACACACCCTGTGCCACCTCTGGTTGTTAAAAACCAGCGGATATGACGTGGAAGTATCCCATTCAACCTGTTGAGAGGGGATTGCTGGGATTCAGAGCTCTCTGAGTACTTCGTAATTCCCTTCATCAAAAAACCCAGGAATGTCTATATAGTTCCTTTTTTGCCTCATGCCCAGCATCACAAGCCTTTCCTCTCTGGCAAGACAATTCTCCATGAACTGCAAATCAAAGTGGGAGTTGAAATATGTTCAGGAAAATCAAAGTGATGAACTGTTGGCTAAATCTGAAGTGCAGACTGAGCTGCTCTACCTGGACTGTGCCAAAATTGTTCCTCAGCAGCTAATTCTTTTCCTCCTGATACCGTAAGGAGCAGCGACGGGAAAGCATGTCTGAAAGGGTAACTGGGAATTCTGACCTAACCAAACTCAGGATTCAGCCTGGGAAGTTTCCCAGCACACCCATGCCATCAGACATGACTTCATTTCCAGTGAAAGATTCAGCTTTCTCATTTGTAACAAAGAACACTGCAGTTCCAGCAGGAAGGGATTTGTTCCCTGGTAACAGCGGGAACTGGAGTGAGAGATGGAATTTTTGTTCCTTTAATAGATACCTCGAGGGTATTAGAAGGCTCAGTAGTTTGTGGTTTTCATCTCTTGAACAGGAAAGAGAAGGAAGCTGGTACAGGTCAGGTGACAAGCACCAATTCTTTAGGATACCCAAGGATTTCTCCAGAGGCACAAAAAGTGAAGTTGTTGGTTGATTTGGGCTTTTTTAAACTATTTAATGTTGAAGGCTCTAGTGTATTAATACACATGAATACTGTTCTGGGACAGTTGTTGGTGAACTGGTGCTGTTCCACAAAAAAGCACAGAACAGAACATGGGTACTTCCTTCCAGGTGCTATTATTTATCTCCTTCTCTCTGTTAAGTGGGTGTTCCTGTTGGAACTCTCATTGTGAAGGAATGTGTGCATGCCATGAAGATTTTATGGTGATGGTACAGAATTTTTAAAAAATAAATCTCCATGCCACTGTGAAAGTTCCTTTTATTTTAGTCATGTCACAGATTTGGCTTTTATTAGGATCACTGGTGATCCATTTCTCCAAGGTATCTCAGTGCTAGAGGAAAATAGCCCTGTCAGCAAGACAACATTTTAACAGATGTTGAAAGGTAAATAATAATTTGATCCATCCCTGTCAATTTAATCACATGCATCAATGCTTTCTGCTAAAAAGTATTCTTGGACCATTTTGAATTGGAGCTGTCTCCTGGGATATAAGAAAAGGTTGTCAGTGGAGCAGCCAGAAGGTCGAGAAGGGTTAAACTCAAGAAATCTTTAGGTGGGAGATAAAATAACACAGTCTGCGCAACGTTTGTGGCTGCAGGTTGAGAATTCCACACTGAACTCCCAGAGCACGTCCCTGATGAACCAGAACGCGCAGCTGCTGATCCAGCAGTCGTCCCTGGAGAACGAGAACGAGGCGGTGCTGAAGGAGCGCGAGGACCTGAAGGGGCTCTACGAGGCCCTGCTCAAGGACCACGAGCGCCTGGAGCTGCTGCACGAGCGCCAGGCCGCCGAGTACGAGTCCCTCATCGCCAAGCACGGCAGCCTCAAGTCTGCTCACAAGAACCTGGAGGTGGAGCACAAGGACTTGGAGGATAGGTAAATATTCAGGAAAACGAGTCTGCCATTCAGTAGAAATCACTCTCGAAGAAAATTATAGAAGGAATAAAATTGCCATCCCTCAATCACTAGATCTATAACTTCAACAGAGGCCCTGTCATCCAAATCCCATTTTTTTTTAGTCATTCCACAAAAGAAAGTGAATATTGTCTTTGCAGGTACAATCAGTTGCTGAAACAGAAAGTGCAGCTGGAAGAACTGGAGAAGGTTCTCAAGACAGAGCAGGACAAAATGCTGCAGCAAAGTGAGAAGCATGAAACCGTGGCAGCAGAATATAAAAAACTTCGGGATGAAAATGAAAGGTAAAGAGAATTCTGGCACCTGAGCACCTGCCAGTGTAGCCTAAACAAGTGGTATGTTCTTCACATTTCCTTGACACCTGACGCTGCTGTTCCATGTATCCATGATCCCACAAAAGTAATCATATCCTGAGGGGACGTGGGACAAAGGGGTGTGGCAGGGCCCAGGAGGAACAGAGGGAGCCCAGGAAAACGGATATGTGTAACCTCCATAATTGCCAAAGTTTGGGCCATTCCTGTTTTCTGTTGGCAAGAAATCCTGGCTGTTTTGTAAGATTCTTTTATTCTGAAAAGTGGCATCTTAAAACCAGTTGTGTGCAGTAGGGATGGTGCTTTGTATTTAAATATACAGAGAGCAGTGCTTGACTCAAAGGCAGAGCACATTCCTAGGAAAATTAGGCTGGGATAACTTGCAGTATGTGACAGTAAGGAATTTGTATATGTATTTCATGGAGTAGTTGGAAATGTCGTGTTTCAGAGGGAGTGTGGGTAACAAATTCATTTCCAGCACTCTTTGATGGTGTCTTTGCATCCCAGGCTCACTCACACATACAGTCAGCTCCTGAGGGAGAATGAAGTGCTACAAACTGACCACAAGAATCTGAAAACATTATTGAACAATTCCAAACTGGAACAAACACGGTTGGAAGCTGAGTTTTCCAAACTCAAAGAACAGTACCAGCAACTGGATATTACATCCACAAAGCTAAATAATCAGTGTGAGGTATGTGGGAATTGTGCTGTTTGTAATGGCTGGAATCATTGGAATATTTTTATAACTGTATTTATAGGTTCATCAAATCATATGAAATCCTAGAGTATCAGTCATTTATAGATAATGAAGTGGATCCAAAGACTAATTAATCTGCCTACTGTACAGGCAATACACAATTTCAGACTCATATTAGGGAAACTGGTTTAAATTATTTAAAGCATCAAAGAGGCTTTTATCAGTTGATTCGTGATTTCATTTTGAGTTTGATTTGACTGTAAGAACCCCTCTGTAGACCTAAATTATCTTGATAATCTCATTATCTCTGTGTAAAATACACTCACATATAAATGCATGGGCAATTTCCTCTGTTTTAACAGCTGCTCAGCCAACTTAAAGGAAACCTGGAGGAGGAAAACAGACACCTGCTGGACCAAATCCAGACCTTAATGCTGCAGAACAGAACATTACTGGAGCAGAATATGGAAAGCAAGGATCTCTTCCATGTAGAGCAAAGGCAGTACATGTGAGTTGTGAAAACTCACGTGGAAATCACTGTGATCAGGGCAGTGACACGAATACCTGCAATACCTTCTGTTAAATATAGAATTTTACACATGTGCTGCTTCTGAAATGTTTCTCTTTAAAACAAGAATTTCAGTGGTAAATGTAAAACAGATAACTCAAAAGATCAACATTATATTTGTAGTTCTAAAGGATCGGTGCAACTGTGTTCATTACTGATGATGCAAATAAGGAATAAAACTGATATTCCTCATTCTACTGTCGGCAAAGTTTAGATTTATAATCACTGTATTTGTAGATTCATAATATTCATACATGAGTCTACATACATTGTAGATTAATTTGTAGATTTGTAATCACAATTTATTCAGTGGACTTGAGAGAAGAGAAAATGTGCTTATCTAAGTGATAGAGCACTTTATTTAAAATGAAAGAATGTGTAAAAAAGGCAAAGGGAATTTTATTCCATTTTACATCATGAAGTTAAGCTAAAGGCTGATTGTTTGCTGCAACTCTTGCTTTTTCAATAAGAAACAAGTGTTATATAAAAATTCCTCACAAAAGGTGACAATTCTCAGATAAAAGATTCCCTGAGGAATGTGCTACCCACGCATCCTGTATACGGTTTTGAAGCATAAATTATAATTAATTTCTGTTTGCAGTGACAAACTAAATGAATTGAGGCGGCAGAAGGAGAAACTGGAGGAGAAGATAATGGATCAGTATAAGTTTTATGAGCCATCTCCACCAAGAAGGTACTGATGAGCATGATGTAAAATAAAACATAGATCTAAAGCGCAGCAGACCTGTTCTGTTCCCGCTGAAAATTGAGATTCCGTTACATTCATGGGATCAGAATCACGTCTGTCTTGCATAAAAATTAGTTGACTCTGCAGGCCTAAGCAATGTGTTACAAATGCAGTGAATGTGCTGTGGTTTGGTGACAGGAGGGGCAACTGGATCACCCTGAAGATGAGGAAGCTGATCAAGTCCAAGAAGGACGGGAACCGCGAGCGCCTCAAGTCGGCGACGCTGACGCCCACGCGCTCCGAGTCCAGCGAGGGATTCCTGCAGCTGCCCCACCAGGACAGCCAGGACAGCTCCTCTGTGGGCTCCAACTCCCTGGAGGATGGGCAGACCCTGGGCACCAAAAAGAGTAGTAGTGAGTACTGCCAACCGCTTCGTTCCATGAATAAACCTTGGCTAAATGTTGGAAAAGACTGCGTGTTGTGGAGGATTTGTAAAGATCATTTTTAAGTCTGTAGGAATGAAGCCTGAATTAATTTATTAAGGACAGAACTTCTTGCAAACTCCCTGAAGTGTTTGAGCAGAACTAGTTTTGAGCATTTCTGTATCTCAAAATGCAAGTGTTAAAGTACACTCACGGTGCCTGGATAAGATGAAGCAGGCACTGGTGCTGGGTCAGGTGAGCAGGATTTGGAATAGAATGTCAGGTGTCACCACAGGACCCTTTTTGTTTCTCCCTCTTGTCCCAGCATGACTCTTTCCCCTTGTCTTGGAAGTTTTTTCCAAGCTGTGGCTGTGCTAACATCCTTAAGTTGCTAAAAACACCTTCTGTCTGAAGGTGTTCCCTCAGCATCTCACAAAACCAGTTATGAAATTTGGATATGCAAGAGGAAGTGTTAATGTAGAAACACAACCTGCTAAAAGTACAGGAATTGTTACTGATCCTGAAATTAAGTGAGTGAAGTGGTGGTTGAGAGGGAGAATGAGGACTTAGAGAAATGTGATCAGATGGAATATTCCAGGTACAATTTGCTGACCTTGAAAGATTTGATAGTAGGGTGCCCCCATTAGGATATATAAGGCCAGATTCTGTTTATTATTATCTATGTTTTTTGTTCTTCGCTCTTGGCATGAATTATAAGCTGCCCAATTTCTCACAACTTGAGAGATAGTTACAGCCAAGTTTTCAGGATGTAATGGATCTATTTAATAACTATGCACCAAAAGCATTTTGGCTGTGCATGTAAAAGCATCAGAATCCATGTGCATTAACAGTCACTTCCAATGTTTGCACTACTACTTTTAAATTTAATGCATTGGGTTTCAAAAGACAGCAGGTCTGGGGTTTGTGCCAGCTGTGAATTATTACAGCCATTATGATGTGGGGTTTTTTTATTCTCTGCTTCTTGAAGAAGCTTAGTCAAAGTTAAAAACATCCCCAAAAATGCTGTTTCAGGAAAAGTTAAAATCAGATCTGTATTTTTTTAATAACTGAAGAAAATAGTTCAAGGGTACATTTTAGCACTTTTGTTACTAACTTATCCCTTTGGGGAGCTCAGCCTTTTTCAGTGTAAGCTTCAAAACAGGTACTTCTAAACTTTTTTAAAAAGCAGCTGTTGCTTTTGCATCCAAACCGTGAGTGGTGTGGAACTGGGGAGTGACTGAAGCTGTCCCGGATGTGTGTCAGTGGGAACTGAGAGTGTGCATGCTGTGGTTGAGCCCATCTGCATCTGTGTCAGCAATGTCATGTTCTGGAAGGGCTTTTCTGTGACAGATTTCTTTGCATGATCCTTGGGACCTTGTAGTGTGCAGTTACCCTCCTGGGGAGCCACGGCTGCAGTTACGGTGGCTGAGCCTCAAAAGAGGTTTGAAGCTGTTCAGACCTCATTAATTTTCTACTCCATGGACCTTGCTCATGTTCCTCTTAATCCCAGTGTATTTATCCACAAACTGGAAGGGCTGATCTAATTCCGGATCCTAACCTTCCTCCATTACACATGTCGCCATGGAAACCACAGTTTTGGAGAGAATTCGGATGCATTTTGTGCCAACTCAGCTCTGACAATCACTGAGACAGAGATCTGAGACAGTTTGTGCCTCACAAAGCAGAGAGAATATCTCAGTGTGACGAGTGATGGTGATGGTGCACATTTTGCAGTCTACTTCTGCTCCTAGAGTGACTGTAAGTCCTAAATCCTGGGATATGGGGTCCTTTCTTTTCCGTGGGAAGCAGTTTGGCAGTAGCAGCTTCGCTGAAGGAGCTACAGGAGGGAGCAAAAGTGTGAGTGCTGCCTGTCTGTGCCAGTGCTCAGGTGTTGGAGCTCCCTGTGCTGGCTGAAGGCAGCTCTGGCTCTGGAAGAGTTCTGTGCCACCCTGACCTCCAGCAGCTGGGAAAGAGCTGGTTCCAGCGGGAGCTGCCAAGGTGAAATGTCCTGCGTGTCCTTGAGGAGGCAGGAGGAGGCAGCTCACCTTCCCTGCCACAGACCAGCGATGTTCTGAGCAGGAGGACTGAGTATCTGACACAGAGATCTCCAGGATACACTGGGCTCACACCCCCCATTCCCTGTCAGAGATACTGATTTCAAAAGTATTTGCTGTGTGTGACATCTGTAGTTTTTCCTCTTTTGTGGGTGGTGATGGAGATTGTGTTTTTCCAACACAGGCCACTTTCTCATGCAAATGTTTCCAGGTGAGCTGTTATCTCCCTGGGAAAGGTGATCTTGGCACAAAAATCAGGTTACCCTGTTCTCAGAAAACACCACCTGAGGTCTCACAGCGTGGCCAGAGCCTGTGTCTGATCCCTGTGGGAAAGAGGGGGTGCCTGGAGGGTTTTGCTGTCCCAGCCCAGGTTAATCCTGCAGGAAGTGTGTGCTCCTTGACTGCAGGGTTTCACCTTGGCTTTCCATGCCTGCTGGAAGTATAGCCTCCTTGTTCCCAGGTACTGCCCACAAAGTAGTATTGATCATCCCTCATGATCAGGTGAGTGCCATGGATCTGACCTGCTCTGTGCAGGGCTTTTCCTCTGGATGAGGCCATTCTGAGCTTTACCAGAAAAAACCCAAGGCGGGCAGAGGGGTTTTTTGTTTTCTCTGGAGAAATACAGATATCCTTTGCTGGCTTCTACTTCAGCCATTCCATGAAATTAACACGTTCACAAGGAATTAGGGCTGTTAGTAAACTGTCATCTCTACTAGGAACAGCAGTAGCAGGTATGCCGTGTCACAGAGGGAATAAAAGGAGTGTTCTGGGCTCCATTTTCCAATACTGAGGCATTTTGAAGATTTCTTCTTCATATTTTCTTCTGTGCATAACAAAAGAATGTCAGGATTTTAATACAGAATTCCCCAGAGGATTTCAGGCAAACAGGAGAGTTACAAAATGGGATGTTTCCAACTCACTTGAGGAATTCTGCAATACTCATCATTCATTCTCAGCTCAGAAAGCAAGAAGGTATTCATGGAATACTGAAAAGAAAAAGAACAGTTGATTCTGCTGTAGCTCTGCCATCCCAGGATTAATTATTATTATTACTATTCCAGGACATTTTCTGAGGTGAATTCTTTGCAGATATTACTGACACAGTTTCCCCTCCAAGCATTTTGCCTTTTGATGCAGGATTTGCAAGACATCAGTGGTTGCAGGGGAGTTTCCTGGTGGGCACAGTTGCTGAGAGCCATAAATCAGCCCTGTTGAAGGGGATCTCTGTTAATGGACAGGAAGGACAGAGGACTCAAACGGTTCTTGAGCATCCTCTGGTAACTTTTTTCATAAGATTAAGGAGTTTTTAGTGAAGAGGAGTCAGTTTTCTTCCATAAAGGATTACAAAGGGATGAGTTATTTTGTCTGTAGAGGATTACAGAAGTTATGGAGAATTTTTTTTTCCTGTGCTGTCTTGATGACAAAGAGTAGAGATAGAACAGAATGACCTCTGTGGCTGGATTGGTTTGTGAACCTGCTCCTGTGGGTGCAGACATGGGAAGAGCTGTTGGAGAGGGAGGAATAGGGAATATTTCACTGCCAGGGTAGCTCATGTGCACTTGTAAATGGTATATATGATATATATGCACAGCTCTGTACACAGAACTGCTGTGTGCCAGGCTGGGGGAGCAGAGCACACCTCCCAAAAGGGGCTGCAGAGACAAGCCAGGCAGAGCATGTTCTGACAGACCTCTGCCGAAAGCAGAGCTGCTGCCATCTCTGCAGAAATCACCACTTCGGGGAACTCCATCCTGTGTCCCTTCTGGATCTTTCTATGGTGGCTCCTGTGCCTGGCATCAGCCCCCAGACTTACCCAAGGCAGGTCAGCAGTTCCTAATGCAGAGTTCCTGACTCCAAGGACAAGATTAACTCGTGACTTCCCCCTCCTCCCTCTTTTAATACTATTTGTAATTTTAACTCCGTAATTCTCCTGGTAGAATTTAACTTGGTTTTCCTTGGGCCCTCCCAAAACGTTACAGCAACACTCACATTTGGATTTTCTTTTGCTGTTTTGGTTTCTTTTTTCCTTTGGTGTTTTTTCAGCTAGAATATTTGCACATTTGAAGCAGATAGATTTTACCAAAATACTGCCCACAAATTATATTGATCAGAAGGCCTTTGCAGGTTTTCTATGAGACAGTAGATGACCAAAGTTATTACTGAGCACAGAATGGAAGAACTGAAGACTCATAATAGACTGTGTCCTCTTAGACTTGCAGGCAAAGCATTACAGAAATTATTAACCCCCCAAAATAACCATGTGAACATATTTTAACATAGAAATTGTACTTAGAGTTGCTTTCATTTTCAGCTTTTTTTTGCTTCACATTTTTCTTTATGTTCAAAAAAAATGCCGTTTTTCACAGTAAAAATTACACAGTGGTCAATTCCTGTAATCACCTGCAAAGAAGTTACATTTATTTTTTCAAGAGCTTCAAACTGTATTACCCTCTGCACTGTAATTTTCAGTGCATTTCGGAGTTACCTATGGAAGTTTTCCTTGTGCAGTTTTCCTGTTTCAGTGTACTTTCATATTTCATTATCACCCAGAAGCAGGAGAATGATAGCTTTTAGCATAGCATACCTAGCTTAAACTCGAGACATTCATTTCTGTCCTTAGTTTCAACATTTAACTTCCATCTGTTCTTCTCCCTTTTTTTCTTTCATTTCCCTGTTTCCGTTTTTCCTCATGCTATGACATAAAAGTGGGTGCACTGAAAAGACTGCCCTTTTTGAGGAACAGACCGAAGGAAAAAGACAAAATGAAGGCCTTCTACCGTCGCTCCATGTGTAAGACTTTATGACAGTTCAGCTTCTTCTCAATGGCTACACTGGCTTCCGTTACTAATTTTTCACTAACCTCTCCCTGGACTGCGCTCTATTTTTCCTCCTCTTTTGCAATGTGCAAGTCCTGCTACGGTACAAGGAGCTGGAGCTTTTTCTTTTTACTTTTTCCCCCCCACCCCTTTTTTTTTTAAAAAAACCCAAAACTTTGGCACTGAATACTTTATGTCTGTGCAGCTGTGCACACACACGTAGCCACACGTTCCCATGCACATGCATATAATCTATTCAGTGCCTTGTGACTGCATATATTTGTATACATAGCTGTCTATATACACATGGCCCCATGTGTATATGAATTTACAGTGCACTGTGTTAATGGAAATAGTTTTAAATTACACATTTCATAAGCCTTTTGTTAAGAAGTCACTGTGATTTTTTTTTTTTTTTGTTTAAAGCAAGTATAGGAGATTGTGCAAGGCTCTCTGGTGGTCTGTCACTCTGCGAGTGTTCATCAGTTCTCGTTGCCAGAATGCTGCATTGATTTCTTTTGTTTTGTTTTATTTTCTAATGAGGGGTGGACAGTTTTCTCGAGTTTGGGGAAGTAAAGGTGAATATCATCAGATGTGGTATTTTTCAGATCCTCTCTCTGTTGCTCTGTAAACCCCAGTGTGCCTGCAGTAACCTGCACTGTACAAGGATCCCGTGTCAGCGCCGGCACTCCGTTGTATGAGCACCCGTGCCCGTTTTGTCCCCGCTCATCCCATTTTCTCACGGCAAGCAGCTGGCAGAGCCTCTAACAGCACCTGGCGCATGGCGATCCCTGACAAACCCGTTTTGAGCACCTCCCTGGGCTCAGGAGCCTGAGCCCCCTCCCTCCCGCCAAGCCTGTTGCATGCGGTACCCGGGGTGCGGTTTGCTCCTGCCGGCTGCGGGCGCTTTAATGCTTAGAAAACTGTCTGACCTTTGCAATGCAATTAACCGGAGCAGGTACATTGCCCACGCTGATCATTTGCTTTCATTTGCATCCCAGCCATGAATGACCTGGTGCAGTCCATGGTCCTGGCAGGAGGACAATGGACAGGTAGTTCTGAGCATCTGGAGGGTCCTGATGATATATCCACGGGTAAAAGGAGGAAGGAATTGGGAGCTATGGCCTTCTCTACTACAGCTATCAACTTTGCCACTGTCAACTCCTCCACAGGCTTCAGATCCAAGCAGTTGCTAAATAATAAAGGTATAGGTAGAAGCTTTTTGCACCGTGATGTAACGATATAAATATTGGTTTGACTTTGTTTTAAGTTTTTCAATCTTAATAATTGAGTTGCAGTGCTAAGATAATGAACTGGTTTAATAACTGCAGTTATAAAATGTTTCAAGGTTTTTTCTACAGAATGTTTCCTAAGTAAAAATGTATTGCTTTACAAATATTTTAACTTTTACCATTTTACCAATGATTAGTATTTTGATAATCTTTCCACTTCATTTTATTTTACATCTTCCTTTATGTCTCTGTGTGTAGATACCACATCCTTTGAAGATGTAAGTCCACAAGGTATTAGTGATGATTCTAGTACAGGATCAAGAGTTCATGGTAAGATGGGAGCTTTAATTAAATGAATTAAGGATCTATGATGTGAATGTTAGTGAATTTGTGAAAATACAGTGAATGGCATCATTGCAATGAGCATGCTCTCTGATTTTCATGTCTCTCCAATGTATTGAATCATTTCTTCAGATTCTCCTTTCTCTCTTAACTACTACATCAGACAGATGTTCTGTATCTCTGGTAGAAAGTATTTGTGAAGTGCATCTGAACAGGATCAAAACGTTTTCCCTTTTAGTGGGAAAATGTTTTAACTTCCATTTGGAGTTAATAGTAAATAAAGGAAGTTAGCATTTCCATCTTAAAAAATCAAGTCCAAATCTGGCCTGAGTTTTCAGTGTTCATTGTTCAGTGAACCCCAAATTTGCCATGTGCTGTAGTTTATAAATTCGTTAGGTGTTCCTTCAAGCAAAGCTTTGAAGTGAAAAATAGGCTATTAATAGAAGTGAAGTTTTAACTGTACTATAAACATTTACAATGAGTACAAGCAGAAAAGATTTTTGAGGCTACTAACAGTGCATTTCCCTTGTATTGGCTTAGGAGTACAGGACTTTATCTGTGCAGATGCTCTTGCTTCTCCTGTCCGTGGCATTCCAGCCCTGTGCAGGGTTCCCTGTCAGATCTGTTGTAAGTGACCTGACCCACAGCAGCCCCTGCATGCCCCTGTCTGAGCCCTGCTTCCCCACCGAGCACTCAGTTTCAATTCTAAACTAGACTCTCTCTCTTTTCCTCTCCTCTGTACCTCGCTATTCCTGTAGTGCCCTTTTCCACAGTGTCCTCTTGGACCGCCTGGAAATTCCTTCGCTTTCTGATCTGTAAGAAACCACTTTGTTCCCATGGGCATGTTCAGCCTGGGAGGTCATGCATGATCCTCTGAGCATTCTGTCAGCAGAATGTGAAAGTGCCGTGTCCTCTGCTAAAATGTTGTTCATCATGCTGTCTCCTAATTTTCCATTCAGCTTCCAGACCAGCCAGCCTTGATAGTGGCAGGACATCCACTAGCAATAGCAATAACAATGCTTCACTCCATGAAGTCAAAGGTATGCTGGGGGTGAATTCACATCCGTGCTTCATTTCCATTCTTTTCTCTGTAAGATCATCTGTAGAGGTTCAAAAACCCCCACAACCAAAAATCTCCCACTGCACAGCACAGCCTGTGATTCCTTGAGTGTTTCACAGCCTTCATTCCCCAGATTAGAAGCACAGGTATTTTATGGTTTTAGTAAATATTACAAGGGTGGTGTTAGCTTTTAAGTTACCAGCTATTTTAAACCAAACCTAACCCGGATAACATTGTTACAAAATAAGAATTCCCCCCCAAATTACTTTAAAAGCTTTTTAAGCTGAGAAGTTGCTGCTTTTTTTTTCTCCAAGCATCCTCCTGCACCGCACTGCCACTATGATCTGTGTGCTGTACAACTGCACAAAATGGCACATGTGATTCATGCTAGAAGCCTTTATATTTTGGTTTTATTATTTTATTATTAACATCCCTGGATTTATCAGTATTCTCTAAATTTTATTTATTAAGAACCCTGATGTATTTTTGTATCTCGTGGCTTTTTTAGCCAGAGACTGTCGTACAGACTAGACTAGAGCACTGCCAGCTCAAGACTTCATTTAATATCCATGGCTTGCATGTCTTAAATGGTGTCTGTTTGTTTGGAAATTTAGGAATGACTGCTAGCTGACTATTTCTAATAGTTTATTTTATATCTGTTCAATTGGCTTCTTCTGTAAAAGATCCCTTGAAGTCCTCCTTGCCCCAGTGTCTGTATATTAGGCATTGTCTGTACAGGATTAGGCATTTCCACCGTAAACAATTTCTCTTGGTTCAAACTTAATTTAATTTTTAGGAGTGACATGAAGCTGGAAATATTTGATTATCCATCAGTATTTTTTAAGCAATTCATAATTCCTGACAAATAAAATGAACTGGTGTTGTGGAATGTATTTTGCATCTAACACCATGTGCTTCCTTCAGGTCTCAGTTGTAACAAACTAGGAGTAACAGCAGGAATTTTTGGAGAAGCAGCATTCCTGAGTAGTTCTTGTTGGAGAAAATATTTTCTTTCCACTCAGTCCTTTGTATTTCCTTTAACATTTAATTACCCTGTGCCTCTCAGTGATGCTGAACAAGAATGGAGATGTCTCTTTAACCTCTTGGAATATATTATTATGTAGGTGGAGGCCCAGATAATAAGTGAAAGGTAGTTTTTATTTAAATAAAAATCATGCCATGTTTCAAGAGCTGCAAAAGGTAAGTCAGGGGACTAATTTTACAGAGTAAAAAATAACAACTGGGCTTTTTTTTAGTCTTTAAAATAGAATGAATGCTAACTGAATCTGGTAACGTTCCAGATTTCAGTGGGGTTATACAGGTTTGCAGCTTTTTGGTGTATTTCTGATGGAAATACTTACTGCCTTCCCCCAAAGCAGGTGCAGTGAACAGCCAGAGCAGGCCCCAGAGCCACAGCAGCGGGGAGTTCAGCCTGCTCCACGAGCACGAGGCCTGGTCCAGCAGCAGCAGCAGCCCCATCCAGTACCTGAAGGGACACACCAGGTCCAGCCCTGTGCTCCAGCACAGGACGCCCGAGACGCCGGAGAGTCGTGGCAAGCAGACCAAAACAGGCTCCCCTGGCAGTGAAGTTGTCACCCTGCAGCAGTTCCTGGAAGAAAGCAACAAGAGTAACGCCAGTGAGGTCAGTGTAAGAGTATTTAACTACGCAGTGCCCCATCTGTGGGCTCAGAATTAATGCGAGGCACAGTGAGTAGAATGCCTTAAAGATTTCTTGGAGCTGTCGGTCACACCTGCATTGAGAGGTCACGGGCACGGTCTCCTGATGCACTGTCCAGTTCCACCAGCAGGAAATCTGTGGAATTTTGCAGCTGTTCCCTGCAGCTTGACCCTCTGTGGTCCCTGGGAAGGTAGGAAGGTCGACCTGTACTGACAGAGCTGTCCAGTGCGTGGGATGCCAGGGCTCGGAGTGGGTTCACTCTTCTTCTTCCAGTCCAGCAGCGGCTGCTGTCACATCTGTCCTGTATCAACCACAAGGAAGATGTTTGACTTCATTCCCTGAGGAGACCCTTGTCTGCTTCAGTTTCATCTTCTTAACAGTACTGGGAAACAAAAGGTGACCTTGGAGCTTACTGAAATCTGAGAGGAGTAACATGAAGGGAATGTTTCAGTAAATCAGTGACAGTTTCTAGGAAGTCCCAAATCACCTAATCTCTGCTGGATTTCCAGGTTCTGCATCCCTCATTCTTGAGCGGATCTGCCCAAGCTCCTGTAGAGTATCCCGCTGTCTGATAAAGCCAGCCAGTCGCTGTGACTGGGGCCTCTCAGGAGTGAGGATCCTGGGTTGTCTGGGGCAGGTGACACAGATCTGGAGAAGATTCTGCATTTTTTGGTTAGATACCAAATGAGAATGGCTCTCACCCATGGTCTCCCTGAGAAGGATTTTTGGAGTTTAAGCACTAGACAATACTCTTCTGGCAATATGAAATAAAACCCACCTAAGTCATCAAGCCAGGTCTGCTGCTGTTCACAAATCCCAGAATCCCTTTCATAGCCTCACAGACCTATTCTGGGTGGAAGGGTATTCAAGCTTTCCAGTCTTCTGCCAGAGCATTTCCCTAATGCCTTTAGCTTAATTCTTCCCCAGTTGTCTCTGGTACCATTTTGAAAACAACTACAGTCTTTCTCCACTGAGTCTGAATATTATTCACCTAAACTCTTTTTTGGTAAACTGTACAGAAGACTAAGTATGCATCATAAATGTTTAATACTGCTTTTAGAGATGAGAAGTTTTGAAAAAAACCAAATCTTTGTAGAATTGTTCATTTATGTCCACAAAAATTGTTTAAGAAAAGATAAAAATTGCAATTTAGAAACATCTGTTTTCTGTTTTTACAGATGAAATCTGCGAGCGAAGAGAACCTTTTAGATGAAGTGATGAGAAGTTTGTCCGAGTCTGCAGAGCTGGCGGGGAGGGAGAAGCTCCGAAAGCAGCCAGCAGCTGGCTGTGGGATCGTGAGATCCCTGAGTGTCAGAAACACAGTTGATTTCTCAGATGGACGATCCCTTAAACCAGAACAGCTGGTAAGGCCCAGCCTCCGGAAGACTGAAGATCTCTACTTCAGTAGCTCTCCAATCAAATTCACCCCCGGCGCCCAGGGGAAGGCCCGGTCCGTGAAAGAAAAGATCCAAGCAACTGTGACCCAGCGACAATCCAGGGACTGCAACCCCTATGCCACCTTACCTCGTGCCAGCAGCGTGATTTCCACGGCAGAAGGAACCACCCGAAGGACAAGCATCCATGATTTTTTGTCTAAGGACAGTAGGCCGCCCGTGTCCGTGGATGCAGCCCCGGCCCCGGCTGACAGGAGTGCTCCGCCCTCCTCCAGTGAGTACTCGGCACTGCGGGTGTCCTCTCCTTGTGTTCACTGTGTGCCTGCCAGGGGGGAGTGTGGCCCGCAGGGCGAGGCAGCCCCCACGCTCGCTCCACGTAATTTAGGAGGTAACTCTGAGCTTCCCAAACCTTCCAGGATGGAGAGGCCAGGTTGTCGTGAGAGGACTTTGCCCAGCGCGGCTGTGTTCTGGGATAAAGGCAGCGGATCTGGGAACGGCAGTGCAGGGTCCTTCACTGCACCCCAGCCCTTCTTATCCCTCAACACCGAGTTAGTCAGCAATATCAGTGGATTGCCCCTGAGATCCACCTCCAAAGCAGCTGACCAGGCAAACGTGTCGGCCTTTAGGTCAGTGCTGAGGAGCCAGGAACAGCCTTGTGCTGCTCCGAAGGCTCAGGGTGACCTGCCGGCCGCTCTGACCAGGGACCCTGTCCCTGCCCCCGGCCCCGGCGAGGCCCAGTCCCCACTGCTGGTCTCAGAAGATAACCAGACCCTGTGGTATGAGTATGGCTGTGTATGAGAGAAAGTTGTATTATTAAATATTTATGTCTAACATGCCATAAAGGTGTTCTCCATGTCCACTGGATGACAGAGAAAACTTCCCTCCAATGAAGGAATCATTCCTGGTTTACCTGCGGGGTGGTTGTTCCCTGCGGATGGCGGCTGTGAACTGTGGCATGTTTGAATGTGGAATTGTAACCCCACCAAAGTCTGCATGAAACATTAATTGCACTGTGTATATTTTGCATGCCTTTATAATACAAGCTCTATTTTTATTTGTCACGCATTGCAAATATTTTGGTGTTTTCCTGTTGGTTACTGCTGCATGTTAAACCAAGCGCATGCCCGGAACAGCGCAGGGAACAGCATTCCTGGGACAAGGACAGCACTGGCAGTGGAGCTCGAGTTCTCAGGGCTATCAATAATACACTGATTATCTACCTGGAGGGAAAAAAACCTGGTTTTTCCCCCTCTTCTTTCGAAAATGAGGTACTAATGGAAAGAAGCATTTGGAGATACCTCAGTGTCTTCTTACCCTTTTCATTTATGCTGTCATGGCATAAATGCCCAAGGAACAAGTGCCCAGTAATCCAAATAATTCAGTGCCTCTAGTTTGCACAGTAAATATTAATTACTGTCCTTACTGAGTAATAAACACACAGACCATTCATAATCCTAAAAAGAAATGATAATTCTTACAAAGAGGTGATAAATAGTCGCATGATACACAGCACTTGTCATGAAAAAATGACCTTTTCCACCTTTTCCCTTTGGTCTACTTTGTCTTTCCAGTCGTGGGTACAACTGTGGTGAAGTGTTTGGTTTTATCAGGGGTCAAATAACAGGCTTCTTGTGATGTATAAGAATAAAAAACTGTCTTGAGTATGGTGGAAATTCATTTTTTCTTGTCAATGGAAGTACCACTGATGTAATAGAAAACAAATGGTGTAACAAAATAGCAGAAAATGTTAAATTAATGCAGTTAAATAAAAGAAAAAATAACAAAGTTGCTTGCAAGGTTATGAGAGGATATGAATCCTTCAGCATATAACTCCTTAAATTCCAGAGGAGCAGCTAAAGAGAAGTGTTGAAAAGTAATTAGTTAATGTGCCACTGTTTCTGCACGTCCTTGAAACTTTGCAATGGTAAATTTAAACAGAGTTTAAAATTGTATCAGATTTAAGTTGTAATTACACTAGGCTTTCGACATGAGCACTTCTTTGCAAGAGGACATTGGTTATGCCAGTTGTGGGAGCTAAAATACATTATAAAAAATATGAATGACAGTATAGCTAGAGGAAAAATAATTAAAATTGCAAATACATATTGAAAACAACACGTGTCACATTCTGTTTTGTACAATTGCATTTATTCTCCCAGCAGTTTTGTGGCAGTCACAGAACCACTGTGTGGGGCTGACCTTTTAATTCCTTAGCGCTTAATTAGGGAGGGGCAGTGAATCCATAGCTCCCCGAGGAAGAGCAGCAGATATCCCGTGTGGGAGTCTGGAAGGGCTCTGTTTTATATGGGGTGGGAAGCCCTGCATGTCAGGAACAAGGGGAGGATATTGAATGTCTGTGGAGAATAAAATGACTGTTTGAGGATGTGACACAGTCCTTCCCCAGCTCTGTACCACTCATTGGTTTTGGGCTGATAAATCTCTCGCTTCTCCCAGTACTGGGCACAGTGAGTTACTGCAGTGTTCCCTCTGGAACTATCTCAGCAGCAAAAGAATGAGAAATCTGAGCTATATAATCTTAATTTCACACACATTTGCTCTCACAGAGCAAGACCAGTGTTCTGGTCTTGGGTCATGCATTTGACTTCACTCCAGTTCATCCATAGTTGTGTTGGGATTAGGATGGGGGTGAAGAGCAGCGGTATCCCAAGCAATGTATGCACAAGGCATTTTGCAAGTTATTTAGAGAATTGCAGTCCTAGCTCTGAGAGCCCTTAATACAAACTCATCCTGTGCTCTCAGAGTCTGGCTTTTCTTCCCTGTGCCCTGCAGAAACACTGGTCTGAACAAGGTGTGTAGCTGCTTTAGATCAACTCTGACTGCAGAGGTTTTGAGTGTGGTGTTGCCTCCCCATCTTGTTCAGGTTCTTAGACAGTCACACCTACAAAAATTTCCAGTATGGTCCTCAGCTTCCCTCTTAAACCCCAAGGGCTTTGGAATTGACAAGCATGAGTGTCTTGGAGCACTAGTGTCTCCAGTCTGCTGGAGTTGGAGACTAACCTTGTCCAGCTCATGCCACTCTGCACTGCTTTATAAACTTGCAAGGAATTGCATTTCAGTTCTGAGGAGAATAGCTTGTTTTGCTCCACTGAGTTTGGCAGCAGGAGAAGTGTTCTGCAAGAGAGTGTTTAATGGCTTTGAATAATGTCTTATCAACATTTGTTTGTTACATAGGAAAAAAAGAAAATGTTGTCATGGACAGAAGGACCTTTTTTTTTTCTTCTCTTTTTGGTCTTCAACAAGAAGTTTGTGGATGTCTGTCTATGTTCAAGTAGCGGAAGGTTCCGTGGAATTCTTTCTACTCCCAATCCCTGCTGCTCCTCAGCCACATGTGCATGGCAGTCTGTGAAACACATGGAGCCCTTGCTCATTCCTTGGTTCCTGCTGCCTTGGGCAGTGCTAAGTTAGGACTTTGCATGATACTGATAAACACTAAATATGTGGCTGCTGCCCAGAAAGGTTTTGTTGTTCAGGCTCAGCCATTTGCTCACAGTTGAGCTTTGCCTGGCTCAGGGTTTGCTTGATGCCTTACTTTCAGTGACTGGTGAATTCAGATGCTGCATTTTGCATGTTCAAGCTGTTGCATGCAAAGACAATTTTGTGGTTTGTGGAGCTGAATGTGAACATTTCTGTCGGTGTGCAGCAGCTCAAAATACAATGAAGTTCTCTGCTAGGGTCAGTCAGCTGTGATTGCACCTCATTATTGCTTTTTATTTCCATTCATGCAGAAATGTAGTGTTGGTGTAGCTAAAGGGGACATGTATCTGCCTGTGGCTTTAGGAATAACACCTGGCTGTTGTAAATGCTGGGATGAACATTAGTGAATGTAGCTGAGCAGGCACTTGCAGTGAGTTTCTTCTGTCCCTCTCCTCTGTCCTTTCCTCCTAAAAACGACCAGAAAGTGTTTATGTATTCCTTTTGTTCTCCTAATGAGTAGAATGTGTTTTAATGCATGAGGGTTTTTTTTTCATGTCCTGATAAACACAATTAATAACTTGAAATGCTTTTCTCTGCAGATGTGGAAGCTATCCCAGAAAGCAGAAATTCAAAAAGCAGGTCTAGGGAGCAACAAAGCTCCTAATTCTATTACCCACTACCTGAGCTGTGGGCCAAGTGGTGAGTTTCCTGCCCAACCTGTAAATGAGATGAATTTCATTTACAACAAACTAACAGCATTCCATCTCAGCCCCAGAGCACATTGCATTAACCAGATGTAAATCCTGCTTGCTTACCTGGCTTCTCTCGCGCTCACTTGTTAGGCTGGGGCCAGTGGCTCTCCAGAGCTTCTTCCAGAGGCAGGGAACCTCATCCCGTCAGCCTTTTGCCTGTAAAAATGACATTTATTTTTATTTTTCCAATCTCCTGAAGAAGAAAGTTCAAAGAAATCCCACTAAGAAATAATACCGTAGTCAGTTTTTAGACAGGGACAGGTAAATGTGAAAGAACAATTGAACAAAACCCAGAGTATTCAGTACCCCATGAAATCTGTCTTTTTTATAAAGCTTGTTTTTGGTGTTCTGTCCTCTTCTCGACTTCCCTGAGCCCCTTTGGTGCATGCTGTTAGTGCTGTTAGTGACTGAACTCTGTGTGTTGTGCCTCTACGCTTGAAGCTTTTTCTTACACTCTTTTCTCTTTCTGCCTTTTGACTGAACACAGAGAGAAAAGTGTCCTTCAGTATCTCAGTGTGAAGCCTTTATATCTGAAGTAACAAGACAGCGACTGTAGGAATCATTAATAAAAATTAAGGGAATTTTTTACATTCTTCGTGACTAGAGCAGGCAAGAAATAAAAACCTACCTACCTTCCTTCCTTCCTTGAATCAAGGAGCTCTACTGGAGTCTACTGCCGAAAATGTGTAGATGGTCTTAGGAATTATTGCACATTGCACTGTTAAGATCTACTGAATAAAGGACAGTTCTCATCTCCCTAAGGACCAAGGATTTTAATGTCTCAAGAATTACTCCAGGGAAAAAAAAAAAAAAACAAAACAAAACTTCTTTCATCTTCTGTTTTTGAAATTAGCCACTGATTTGCTTAAGCTTCTGCTAATAATTAGCCAAAAACCCCCCAAACTAGCAGTTTCTATTTACGTCTGTAAATCTAAAGGAAATGCTGTAGAATTTTTGTTGAAATGGACTGTATATACAGATACAAAAACCTCACAGCTACTGGCACTTCACTGCCTTATTTGGTTAGCATAATCTGCATGAAATTGCTCTTAAGAAAGTTTATGCTGATTTTTGTTGCATACTGCAAGAGAAAAATTTGTTTACATCCATGGAAAAGCTTGGTAACTAACAGAAGTGGGAGTCATGGGATAATGGTATTATAGAGACAATGTTTGTCCTTCGTGTTTTTCACATTCCCGAGTTACTCTGCATATGTATGTTCAGATGTTTCTGACAGGAAATTGTCAGGTATGGTTTTTCTATAACTTTTATTTTAATATAAGGCTGTTTTCCACAAATGCCATTTCCAGGATAATACTGTCTTACAATGTTTGTGTATTGATTAATTTTTTTTTTTTTTTTACTGTTTGTCTTTTGACATGAGCTGATTGTGGTTTAGGAGGTTTCTTGATGGCAAAAAGAAATGTAAATAATATCATATGCATTTTACAATCAGTTCCCTCTAAGGTTGTCTTTTACTAGATACATTTTGTTCATTATTGATTTATATTAAAGTCAACAAACATTATTGGTACATTTGGTGGTCGCATATATTTGTCTGGAAAGATTTGCAGCGAGCTCAGAGGAAGGTGTCAGGAACTGAGACCCAAAACGAGTTGTTCTGTTTTATTAAAGCCACTAAGCACATTCCTGTTCCTCATGTAAAGGCTTGAGTTCCCTGTGTCACCTCCGAGTGTCCAACAGGCAGGTGTATAATGTCACCTGGAGCTTCTGAGGAAGGTGAGCCTTACTGCTGAAGGCAGTTCAACAGATTCAAAAGCTTGAAATCTTCTCTAAAAGGGGAAAAAAGAGGCATACACCATAAGCTTTAGAAGGGGACATTTTCTGTTTGTTTTCTTTAAAATTAGTTTCTTCTGAATTTTTTTTTGTGATAAAATAGGCTAAAAGATCTACACTAAGGGCATAGCGGGTATGACGGACAATTCAAACGCCATAAAGATCAGGAAAATCTCTCTTAACTCTGAATGACAGCGTGTTCGAGCTCATTTTGGAGCCTGTGCCTGGGTTCTCCTCACTCTCTGCTGACAGAGGACTGATGCAGCTCAAACCCCCCAACCAGAACCGTTTGTCACATTACTGTTACAGAAAAATGCATGGCTTGAACCAAGATACTGAAACTGCAGTGCCAAATGCTGCCAGGATCCAGGCTGGGTGGCTGTGTCTGGGGACACTGTCACGACTCTGGCACGCACTCCCATGTGTGGAGCACTGCTGAGCACGTGTAAGTGCCCTCAGCACACCTGGATGTGTCCTTTCCCTCACACAGGGATCCCCTCCCTTCCACTGACCAGCTCAGCTCTTCTCAAGCTGTCCTCTTTGCTTTGCAGAGAAGTTCCATGGCACTCGAGCAGTCAGGTGGCTCTCTGTGCTCTGCCAATTCCCCTTTTCTTCTTCCTTTCTTAACCTTCCCAGTCTGTGCCCTTAAAGGGAAGTAACAAACCAAATTTAACCTGGGAGCAGCTTCTCAGTTCCTGCTACTCCCGGTGCCAGGGATGCACATGGCAGCTTTGTACCCCAGGAATCCCAAACCCAGCACTGCCAGTTCCAGGTTACAAAGGAGGTTCTCATGCCATACAATGTGTATGTTCTGTTTACTTTTCTGATAGTCTCTGAGCATTAAGTAACATTCCCAACACCTATTCTTATTTCTAAATTTTGTCCAGGACATGATGCAGCCTAAGAAAGGGAGCTCATGTGTGATTTTTAGGGGTAGCTGATGATGTATATGTAAATAATGCTTTGATATTAATAAAACTGCCTTAAAGGAATGTACCAAGGTGTGAAACAGAACTTAAAAAGCTCTTATTTAAAACTGTAATTTCCTTTACATATTGATTTTTTAATGTTTGCCATTGTATACATTTATTAATGATGTTATTAAAATGCCAAACCAAATAATTTTTATTCTTATTTTGTGTGTGTATATTTATACACACTTTTTTCTGGAAACTGATGTTACTGGAAGGTATTGGTGTCGTGGTGATGTGTGCAGTGAGTATTTCTTCTGGAAGGAAACTGATAAAACTGTAGCAGAATTTTTCTGGACCATGTGTAGTTTGTTCTGTGTGATTTGTATAGAGCTGGGTAGCTTTTAACTGTACGCTATTTTGATACTATTATTTAAAAAAAAAGAAAGAGAGACTGATTTCATAAGTAAATAGAAAAAGAAATCATTCTAGATTTGCCAGATGTAGTATTTGAAGCCTGGTAGTTATTTTTGCTGAGATGAGTCTCAGGATCCCTTCTGAGGATGAAGTCACACTTTAGGCAGTGCAGATTCCAGGTTTCTGCACATCCTTCAGACAATTTGTCACATTTAAAACATTGCAGATTTTAAAACCTTGGCAAGTCAAATCTAATACTCTTTTTGAATTGATAAGGAATTTTGGGGTACCACAAAAAAAAAAAATAAGGGAGAGGGAGAGTGAATGGCAGGGAGGAAGCAAGATAAATATTACTTTTAAAGACACATCCCAATGTATCAATGTGGAGCTAATTTAGTGGTGCATTTGTCAATCCAGAGCTCATTCCTCAACCCAGTATTCCTAAATACCACGTTCCCTTCAGTCTAGACATCTCTCTAGTACTCTTCCTACAGCTGCAGCATTTTTTGGTCACTTCTTTCTTTCCCACTGGACATGACTCGCAGGCTAGATGGGGTTGGTTTGTGTCTGTCAGAGGTGGAGAACTGAAACTGCTGGATGGTGAAGCGTTCTGTCACTAAGCTCTGAGAACAGGTGCCAGATCATTCTAGATGAAGGAAACTGTGGTAAGGCTGTGAGTGCAGGAACTTGCCTTACTGTAGATGATGACTTTTCCTACTCAGTTAATAGTAAGTGTTCATTCACCCAAGATCACAAATCCTTTTACTTGTTTTTAATTCATGCTCCTGTAGTTTTGGTTTCAGTTCATCCCAGCCTGTGCTGATGCTCTTGCCCTGGAGGCATTGTTTGTACTGACATTTTCCTTGGGCTGCATCCAAAAGCCTTTACCCCCATCACCTTCAGATCCATCCCTCACTCACTGCTCCCCTGGCTTTGGGTTTTGGGGGGTGCTCATTGCCATGGGATGTTTACTGGACTTGAGGGAGATTCTGCTGCTTCTGTCTTCAGCACACCATGATTGAAAAATGACAATCAAATGCATTTCCTGTAGTGTAGGCGAGTTGGGTTTTTTTTTTTAACATAGAAAATAAAAAGAAAGCAATGTGTAGTAGGGCACAAATGGGTGCAGGGATGGTCACTCTCTCCTGGGGGTATTGACAGGTATTCTACAACTTGGAATTTTTTCTTTCCTAGTGATGTCAAGTTTAAACCTTCAAGGCCAGTCCCATGCCTGGGAAATTCTAGTTTTATCCATTTACTGATAAAGACTATAATAGTATTTAAATAATGCCTTTTCTACTTACTGGCTACTTAGTGGTAGATTGCAAAATGTCTTTTTAAGAACACTGTTAACCTCCTAATAACTGAAAGGCAATATTTTTTCTCACCAGATTATACAATACAAACTTAAATAACTGAAACAAATTAAAAAGGACTAAGCCATTTTCTTCAAGTTTTATTTGTAATGAGATTTTTCACCAGTTTTGCTCTACAAAATAGATGAGTAGTAGTAGAAAAATGAACTTCGTCTACTTAATGTCTTCATCGAACTGTACGATGATGGGATCGTGGCCTGTTGATCTCACAAACTTCAGGAAGTCATCGGGGCTTAAGCCCATGGTTGCAGAATTTGTCATTGGATGAAAATACACCTTTTCGTGGCCCCCTTGGAGCAAGGCAGCGTCCAGCACCAGCCTCACATCTCCCTGATCACAGAAGAGGGCGAGCGGCGTGGCACAGCCCTGACCCACTTTGAGCTTTTCCAGCATGGCGTTCTCGTCAGCAAATCTTAGGTTTCCACTTCCAACACCCAGCTTTTTACCAAGTTCGTTCAAATTGACCTGCCTGTTGTGCAGGACGGTCACCAGCCAGAACCCTTTCTTCTTTTTGTCTTTAAGAAACAGGTTTTTACTGTGACCTCCTTTCATGTGTTGGACGTGGGGCATCATTTCTTCAACAGTGAACACCTGGAAAACAGCACCAGTGCGGTGTCAGACTCTGTATCCCATTAGACTCCCGGTCGTGTGCTGGCAGGTATCATTTGTTAAGTATTTAGAAAATGCTGAATGTTCTACTCGGCCTAAAAGCTGTATCCTTTTATGAAGGAATTTTAACAGAACACGAATAAAATGTGACGAACTGCTCCCCCCACTTTCAGAATCATTTCTGTCTCGTGTGTGCAGCACTGTCTCACTTTAAGGACAGCGCTGGGAGCGCTCCCGTTTGCGACTCCACACACTTGGAATGAACGACGTGGCTTGTAACTGAGAGCGAGTAGAAGTTTGGAAAACGCGTTTCATGCCGCCGACTTCAGGGAAAAGAAGTGGCTGAGCCGCTCCTCAGACTACCGGGGAAAGGGGGTGGTTCTGGAGGCAGAGTCAAAGCGACCAAAAAATGTCCCCAGACATTCTGCCAGGCCCTGCGAGAACTTCCACACTGATACTTCGGCTAAAACCGCGGGCGCGGGACCTCCTCCCGCCCTGATCCCGCCGTGCCCCGCTGGCAGGGCAGGGGTTTATTCCCGGGATTCCAGGAGGCTGCCGTACCTGGGGGTGTTCGGCGGTGACGGTGGCGATGCCCAGGTCCAGCAGCCGCCGCTCCAGCGCCTGCCGCAGCTCGGCCGCCATCGCGGCCCGCCCCGCGCCGCGCCGGGCCCGCCCGGGGCAGCGTCGCGCCGCAAAGGACGGGCGAGCCCGCTGAACTTGCTCTCGCTTTCGCCGAGGAACAGCCCCCTGCGGTTCTGCCGCGGATACAGTGTCTCCGTCCCACCTGCGCCCCCGCTCCCGCACGGTTCAGTACCTTCGTGTTCCTTAAAGCCATTTCCTTCCCAAATAGCGACATTAATACATTGCTTCGACACACATTCCGTGGGAGCTGTATTTTGTTCAAATGTTGCTTTCAAGCAGATATTTGTCTCCGTTTAACCTATTAATTTTTTAAATACACGTTCTTACTCTAATTTCAGGTTCTGGTGTGCTCCTTACCAACAATTTTGCTGAAAACGCTGCTAGATAAGAAAGTTGCAAAAAATATCAAAGCTAAAAAGAAAATCAAAATGCATGATACACCCTATAAACAAAAACTGCATCATTTGTATTTTTTTAAATCAGCCAATAATAATCAGGAATTGCAACCAAGGGACAAAGCCAAACAGTAATGGCCACACAGTTGGAAAATATTTCTACAACCCAAACCATCGCCCCGACCTATGACATCAATAATTATTTGTTTCCAGTTTACCCTTCAGAAAAACGGGCAATCTGTAATAATCTTTAAATTAAAACAGTATGACTCTGCGGTTAAGAGACATGTGGATAAAATACGATCCCATGCTCATTCCCAGAGCCTTACAGCAACGCGCAGGAAGACTTCCAGGCAGCATCCAGTGGAAAATCAACGCAAAAAGCAGATTTGCAGCAAACTCTGATGACTGTTTCGCACGCTAAATCGGTCTTTGCATTAAAACGTGTTCCAGGTCAGTGCCAAGCAGTCCCAGGATGAGTTGCCCTCGTAGTGGCCCTGTGCCAGCCCTTCCTTCCCTGCATGTCTTCTGTGCTAGAACACTGACTGCTTTTAATGTGCTTTGCATAGCTTTTTTTTCCTACTGTGATCTGTTTTTCAGATTATTTTACCCGTGGAGAAACACTCAAGGGCCCTGTGCATTTTAAGGTGTCAGTACCCCACCTTTGAAATGCAGAATGCTTTTTTTTTCAACACTCAGCATCATAAATGAGCAAATGCTTGAAGGAAAGATAGCGAGGGCAGCAAAACACGTAGTTGTGGCTCTTGCAAACATGGAAAACGACGTGTGTGAACCACCACAGGTCCCACATTATGGGCAAAGAGCGTGAAATACACAGCTCGGATATATGTAAGGGAAATTATAGACTTTACTCGTCGCACACAATTTGCAGTGTCTGGACAGGGATCGCCACAGCATCAGCACTGTCCCGGGCAGAGCCCTGGGATCATCTCTGGCTTTTACAGCCAGCATTCGCTAGGTAACGTGACGGATTTTTCATTTGTAGAGCTTCATCTTGGATTTTTGCTTTCTCTACTCCATTAAGTGGCACTGTTTTAGAGACGCCAAATTAAAGAGGCTTTAAAAACCAGACGCGCTAAGGCTTTAGATTGCATATGGGTGGGGAGGGCTTTGCAGAGAGGAAGCTGCTGTCTCCTGGCGGGAAGGGGTAAAACAGATTTAAGTGCGTACATAGACAAATAGATGTTTTTAAAAATAAGTTCCAAACCCCTGGAATGGCATAAGCCCAGAAAACCCGTGTCCCGTGACGGGTCCGCGTCCCCCTCCCCTGAGCGCACTTCCCGCCTCCCGTGAGGCGAGGCCCCGCCCGGCCCGGCCCGGCCAGCCCCGGCCTCGCAGCTGCGCCTGCGCGGTTCGCTCGCAGCCCCTCGCGGCGCGTGCGCGGAGAGCGGCGCGCCGGGCGTGAGGCGCGGAGGGGTCGCGGAGCCCTCTCCCCTCCTCTCTTCCCTCTTTTCCAGCCTCATTCCTTCCTTCGCTCCTCGGGCTGTCAAGGCTGGCACTCGGGGGCTCGGAGAAAGGCGCTGTCCCCGCGGGGAGGGCGGGCTGCAGCTGACAGGTATCAATCAGACAGAACGATGGGCAGGAGAGCAGCAGGAGCGGGAGTGTCGCTCCTCCGCCCCGGGACCGGGGAGGGTTTTCCGCAGTCAGAGCCTGGCCTGGCCTTCGCTGCCGTGAGCTGGATCAGTGCCGCCTTGACCTTGTGGTGTTTGTGTGCAGCGTCTTGTGGCAGCTGCGCGGCTCCCTCGGTTTTGCCGATTCAGCCCCTTTAAGGTTCTCTTTAGGGTTAAAAACCCCACCAAAATAGCTGGGTTTGGTTGGTTACTTTGTCATGTGCTCGCTTCCTGCAGGTGTCCGGGTGCAAGGGGGCTTTTAAAGGGCTCGCAGCCATTCCGGGAGGAACCGAGAGCGTTCCCTGCCTTTGGAGCTGCAGGGAGAGCGACACAAGGACACCTGTGAGTGGGGACATGGAAGGAACGGAGTCCATCCCTGAGCAGGACAGAACCACAGAATGGTTTGGGTCGGAAGGGAACTTAAAAACCATCCTGCTCCACCCCCTGCCGTGGGCAGGGACACCTTCCACTATCCCAGGGTGTGGCAAGCACATTTCTCTCTCAGGATTTTTATAAAGGTGCACAGAGAGAAGTGAAAGAGAAAACAATTTCTATTTCTGCTCCTTGTTTTTCTCTTGTGGAATGTGTTTGGAGAATTGTTTGCCTAGAGCGAATGCCTGGTTGGATCACGGTGGAGTGTTTGGGCCTGATGGCCAATGGGATCCACCCGTGTCTGGGCTCTGGAGAACAGGGTCACGAGTTTGGAGGGAGTTTGATACGATAGCTAGGGAGAGTAGCATGTAGTTTTTAGTATCCTCTTTTATATAGTATATTAATGTATCATAGCATAATTGTAGTAAGGAAATCATTCATCCTTCTGAAATAAGTCAGACATCATCATTCTTCCCATTGGGTTCGCCGACATCTACAACACCAGGGAGCCCCGTCCAGAGTGGCCTTGGACACTTCCAGGGGTGTGGCGGCCACAGCTTCCCTGGGGAAGAATGGGTAGTGCAGAATAGGCAGCTCTGAGCAAAAGGAGAAGGGATAATTGGCAAAACAACTCAAACCAAAGTTAAGGTGGTTAGAACAAGATGTGGGATGATCTGACAGAAGCCTAATTGCTGAGCCAGGGCTTAGCCTCACAGGAGGTCTCTGACCACACATGAGCGCTGGTGTCACTGCCGTGCTGTGGTCTTTCAGTGGTGCTTTTGTCTTGAAATGCTCAGGTAGAGGGCATTTTGCAGGTGTGTTTTGCTGGCTTGGAGAGGTGGTTGGCACTTGGGTAATTCTGTCAGTATAGCATGAGGAGTGCAAATGTGGGGTTTTTGTAGGAGATGTCAAAGAACCTGCAGTGGGGGAATTAATGGTTTATATCAGAGATCTGTGGAGAAAGATGAAAGATCTGTAAGCTCTTAGTAGATCCGTGTGTCTGCAGTGGAGTAGTGGAGAAAGGTGAAGCGCAGAAGGAAATGGAAAAACTGGAACAGTTCCTAAACGGTTTCATTTTGTCAGCATTAAAAAGCCTGTTTGGAAACATAACATTTGTGCCTTGTATTTCTGTACATTTTGTCCTGAGAAGGAGGATCTTTGAGCCTCGAGGCTGATCTCAGTGTGTGCTTTGTGTTCACAGTGGGGAAATGAACCAAGGGTTGCTGCTGAGGTTTGAAAATCTGGTGCAGCTCCGTGGTGCCTGCTGGCAGCTGCATACCCTGTCCTCCAGGAAAGTTTGTGGAGCACGATGGAAGCCTGTGGAGTTGTCTGCACATCCCGTGGGGTCCCTCCTTCTGCATCCACATCTTTGGCCAAAACCCAGATTAATCAGTGGTGCCTTATCACAGTGCAGACATCTAGCCACAAAGGAGGTAATTAAGGACATCCAGTAATCCCTGGGTTTGTGTGGGAAGTACAAGAGCTCACTTTGAACATTTTAATTAAAAAAAGAAAAAACGTGCTTTATTCTTGAGTATAGAGAAGTTGTTATCAATCTATAAGACAAAATGTACTTAATGTATTAATTTTTTTGCTATTCCCTCTCAAATACTGACTTGGACCAGTAGTATCATGAATTTTTGCTGACACTGGAGAAAATTACTACAAACAAAAATGGAAATGGTTTTATTGGTTTTTGTCCTTGTTCTGAAAAATTAAAAATGCAAAAAGATTAAGGGTAGTGTGCTATATACATTTGAAATGTTCATTATAATGTGTTAACTTATTCATGAATTGTAATTAATTGGTATTATATAAAGAAGATGTGTTTACCTCATATGGCTTGAGACCATTGTCTTTTTAATATTGTTTTTATTATTTCTTAGTTTATATTCCTGTGTATGTGTCTAATTCCATGTAGGAGACAAAAAAGAAGAAAAAGAAGATTCTCCTGACGAGAGGTGAAGTGGAGATAAGGCAGAAGATGACTGTGGAGGAACTGGCACAAGCTATGGGCAAAGACATAGGTGGGAGCCTGCTTTGGGATCTGAAACAGCAACATTTGTCGCAACCCTTCCATCAGTGGGAAAGGAAAAGATGTCTTCAGTGGCCTTAGTTAGTGATTGTGGACCCATCCCAAAGGAAATCTTGGGAGACACAGTGCAGACTAAAGAGAAAAGAAGCTGGGCCATCCAAATGACCAGGCCAGACATTTAAGTGTGAAGAAGCCATGTCTGTCTGCCCTGTCCAGCAGAAAAGCCTCAGATCCATGCAGGCTGCTCCTTGTGGCTGTGGTTCCCAGGGGCTGTTATTCCAGAGGAAAACACTGCACCCTGCTCTGTCAGAGCTGGATCCCCATGAGTTAAGAACTCGTGACTAAAGAGCTTCAGCCCAAAATCCAGAGTAGGAATAGGAGTCTTGGGTTCAGGAGCAATTTGTGTTTCATTAGAACAGTCTTTTGATTAACTGGGAGTGGCAAGACTTCTCTGCAATTGCTCCTTGTAACAATTTTTGACTACTGTAATGTGTTCTGTGTCTCTGCAACCAAAGAAAGGAGCATATGATCAGATTTATCAAATTTCCTTCCTCTTTAAATCACTCCTTTGCTGTTTGCTTTACATGAGTTTCAGTTGTTTTCTCTTTTGGAGTTAGTGGAAAAGTAAGCTATGAGTGGAAAATAAGATTCTAGCAGCTAACAGAGGAGTTATTTTTAGTAAATCTGCAAAAAGTTCTTCTCTGCAAGTGTGTAGATTAATGGCAACTTCTAGATAAATCTAACTGAAGGAAAACTGCTTGGTGAATAATACTTATTAGACAAAGAAAGTAATGAAAAAGTCTGATGAAGTGGGTTGGGTTTTTTTGTCCCATGTGTTTTTGTGGATGTAATTGTTAGATGTGTTTATGTTTGCTGCAGATCATATTTATGAAGTGCTGCTGTACACAGACATTAACCTTGATTCAGTAGAACCAGATTCCATTTTACATGAAGACCACATCAAGATGATTGTGCAGAAATCAGGAATGAAGTATAAATCAGCAAAACTGAAAGAGGAAAAGGAAAGGAAAAACACAGATGCTGTGAAGAGGCAAGTTGTGAACTGTTCTTTTTGGCTCTTTTTATTCTATTCCTTTCTGCAGGTGTTTGGGGAGGAGACAGCCTCGACCGTGTGGCATCGAGTGCTGTGGTGGGCATAGCCCAGTGAATTTTTTTTTTGGCATTTACAGCCCCTATTTTTACTCCAATTACAGACCTCCTGCAGACCCAGCAGTACTGACCCCACGGCCCCCAGTCGTCACCATCCTGGGACATGTGGATCATGGAAAAACAACCTTACTGGACAGCCTGCGGAAAACCCAAGTGGCATCGATGGAAGCAGGAGGCATCACACAACACATTGGAGCTTTTATTGGTATGATCCAAGCCACGTGCTCAGGTGTAACACAATTTCCTCTCCATCTCACACAGCAGGCTGACTTGCTGCCACTTCATTGGGGAAAAAAAGTTGCCTCATAAATGGTGAGAAAAGAAACCATAATATAAAATATGTGTTGCTGATACCTGTCATAACTATGTACATAGAACTTTGGAATGAATTGTCTGCACAAGCTGGTATTAGACTATTTTGAGTTATGGAGATCCCAGGACACTTTCTCATTCCTGCGGATTTAACAGCACCTTTGACCTTCATGCCAGCAATTACCTGACTGCCTAAAACATGTCATTAATATTAAAATGCCCTCAAAGGAGTGATGCTTGATCTACAACACGTCAAATAAAGCTGTGTGAAATGCTGATGTTAAGCTGTACCATTTGCTCACAGTGCACATGCCTTCTGGGGAAAAGATAACCTTCCTTGACACTCCTGGCCACGCAGCCTTTTCAGCCATGCGGGCGAGAGGCACCAACGTCACCGACATTGTCATTCTGGTGGTGGCAGCAGAGGATGGAGTGATGCAGCAAACCATAGAGTCCATCCAGCACACCAAAAATGCAGGAGGTACAGAGTGGGGGGGCTTTGGGAACCATGCTTTTACCTCTCAAAAAAGCCTCCTCGGACTGAAATCCACAGAACTTGGGAACTGTTCTAGTCCCATTCATCATCCCCTGCGATGCTTGAAAATGCACTGAATGTTGCAGTGATACAAAAAGATCCTAAAATACGAATATTTAGCAAGACAGGGGTTTATTGTCTGGGGTTTTTTTACCTTCTCTACATGGGTAACTCCTCCAGCTTCCTCCTGGTAGCTCAGATCTCAGTGGCTGCTCAGGGAAGAGGCACCAAGTGAGATGATCTGTTCTGAGTGGCCATAACTAGCTCTAACCTTTTCTAGCAGCTGTGGTGGTAGCAGCAGGTTTTGGTCAGGTTGGTGCTGAGTTTGTGTGTTGTATTTTTAGTTCCTCTTATCCTGGCCATTAATAAATGTGACAAACCTGAAGCTGATCCTGAAAGAGTAAAGAAGGAATTGCTGGCTCACGATGTGGTCTGTGAAGAGTTTGGAGGTGATGTTCAGGCTGTAAATATTTCTGCACTCAAGGTAAGATTATAGTAGAAAAAATGATGGTATTCATGGCTGTCTAATATATGCAGAGAAATGCATTTTTATTTGGCAGTTGGAAAATAAAGTGCTTCTCTTCCTGGTATTTGATATCTTGCCATGAGCTCAGTGCTACTGGCTCTTGCCAGAATTACTTGAAACACAGTAAAATGTATTATGAGGCTCAGACTTCCAGCAAGCAATAATATCTCATTTTTCTACTGTTAATTCAGTCCAGCAGTTTTGTGTCTGATGTCCAGAAGTCTTGCCTGGATGTTGAATGTCATCACATTTCAATGGGGGAATTTGGCACTAAGTGTTGAACTTCTGATCTCACTTTGCTTGGGCACTTCCTTTATTCTGTGTGGTTTTGTGTGGTTTTATGCAGGGGGAAAACCTGATGGCTTTGGCAGAGGCCACCGTTGCTCTGGCAGAGATGTTGGAACTGAAGGCAGATGCCACGGGGCTGGTGGAGGGGACGATCATTGAGTCTCAGAAAGACAAAGGGAAAGGGTGAGTCAAGTGCCACCTCTGCAGCTTCAGTGAAGCACTTTGTAACAACACAGACACACTGGGCAGGGGACTTGTGCCTCAGGAAGTAAAGCCAGAACACTTCCTTTGCAGTGTTCCTAGCCAAAGCCTTGAAATATTACTCTGCACCACAAGAGGTTATAAACTGACGGGGCAAAATTCATCATATCCCTGAAATGAAAATCCTGCAACAGGAAATAGTTGAAAATGGTAAAACTTAAGTGTTTTTTTAAATGTCTTTTAAAAAGTAGGAATGATGAAGTTAACAGTCAGTACATACAAAATTTGTGACCAGTTTTGTGTAACGTGACATTCTACCCTTACAGATCTTAGTCCATTTGCAGGTTCTGTGAACAAGGGTGTGTTCTGCCCTCTTTAAAAATTAACTGAATTCCACAAGGTTGTTAGGATTTGTTGTTTGGGGTTGGAGATTTTTTGGTGGGGTTTCACTTAATGTGTGAAATCATCCTGTTGCTGGGTTCACAAATGTCAGACTTCGGATTGATCTGCAGAAATGAAGAGTAAAGTACAGATTTTGGGGCTTTTTAACTCACTGAAACATTTGGTGAGTGCTCTAGTAAGTCATCACAGGAATATTCTGCCTGTGATGGATCACAGATCCATTCTCATCGATGGATCACAGATCCATCACAGTGTTGGTTGTGTTGTGCCTACACTGGCCGTGAAGACAGGGAGAAACCTCACTTGAATGTTGTCTGTTATTTTTCTCCTCTGCTCTTCACTAGTCCACTCACCACAGCCATCATCCAGAGAGGAACTCTGAGGAAAGGCTGTGTTCTGGTTGCAGGGAAGACCTGGGCAAAAGTGCGTTTCCTGTTCGATGAGAATGGCAAAGCTGTGGATGCAGCCTCACCAGGCATCCCCGTGGAAATCATGGGCTGGAAGGAATGCCCTTCAGCAGGAGATGAAATCCTTGAAGTAGAGTCTGAGGTACAGAAAGAACTCTTCAGTGAAAAGCTCACACTGCTGCAAGGATGGGAAGGAGCTGAGTAATAAAATAAGTGAGAGCTTTTAGTCACCTGGATAATCCCATGAAAGGTTGAGCATGGGGATTAAGGGACCTGAGCTAGATGCTCTGGAAGAGGAATGAGGGTTTGTATTTTGCCTCTTTCTTTCCCACCTTTCCCCTGCTGGACTGTCCTCATCTCCACTGGAAAAATCCAGTACTTGAGGAGGTCAGTGTTTTAATTTGAGAAAGACATAACTCTTGTCTGACCAAAAGACAGTGCATAAAATACAGCTTGACATAGGTGTTGTGAGAGCTGGAAAAAAACCACATGAAAGAATGAACAATAATTCTCTTCTGCAATGCAGAGATACTGTAAAAATAGGCCTTGAGTCATGTGGTAGCTCAGGGAGGAAGAGCTCTTGTCTCATTCACTGCCATCTGTGCAGCAAAACCTGTAGTTAAAAGGGGAGGAAAATGAGTGAGCCTGTAGAGAGGACGCCAGAGGATGAAATTGCAATGTTCTGATGCAGTGCTTTAAAGGTAATGTTTCTGTCTTCCTGCCCAGCAAAGGGCACAGGAAGTCGTGGCTTGGAGGACCTATGTTGAACAACAGGAGAAGATGAAGAAGGATCTGGAAGTTATTGAAGCAAAGCAAAAGGAGCACAGGTTGGAATATGAGAAGAAGCAGCAGAAGCTGGCCCACCTGACCTGGAGACAGAGGAAGGCAGTGCTGTACAAGGCCAATAAGCATCTGATGTTCTCAAGGCCTAAGGAGAGAACAGAGATGGATGAAAATACGCTCTCATTAATAGTTAAAGGTGCTGTCCCTGTCTGTGTGCTGCTCCTTTGGTTCTGTGCTTCTCAAATGCTCAGTCTGAAACAGAGCTCTAAACTAAACACAGTTTCTGTTACCAAAAGTTTGATCAGTTTAAAACTGGTTATTGAACTTCTCTCAGGGGCATATTGAACTTTTCTGATGCAGGGGCATCAGAAAACATGCACTGGTCGGGAAGATGCACTGCCAGCAGGGCCAGAGCAACAGGAAAACTTAACATGCTCAGTGCACTTACTTAGGAACTCCTGAGGAAAACCCATACACATAAACCGCTATATAAATATATATATATATACGTATATAAAACCCTATATATGTGAAAAAAAAACCCAAACAAAAAAACCACACAAAAACCAAAACAAAAAACCACAAAAAAACCCAACAAAAAACAAAACAAAACCAAAAAAAACCCCAAACTATAAGCGTTTGGAAGCAGCAAAATAGAGAAGAATAACAATTCTGTACTAAAGTGGGACAGGAGGAACTTGGTTTAACCTCATTTAGTGATACTCAAGCAGTGACTGTAGTTGAAGACCTGCAAACTTGACCAGACAGTGATGGCAGATGTAGAGCCTCTGGCCCTTCTGTATTTATCCAGTTTATTTTTGGAATTAACAGACTTTCTGGATGGGTTTTAACATATTACTCAAAATATAGTAAGAGTGACAGATGTCAGAAGACTTTCTGTTGCACAGTGTGGAGTTGACATTAGTTGTATTTCTGTGTCTTTGACTTACACAAAGCCAGCAGTACTTCCATTTATCTGTGCAGGTGATGTGGATGGATCTGTTGAAGCTATTCTGAACATTCTGGACAGCTATGATTGTGAGGATGAATGCAAACTAGATATTCTCTACTTTGGAATGGGAGATATCAGTGAAAACGATATCAGCCTTGCTGAAGCGTTTAATGGTGGGTGTTTCAAAATAATTTTACAGGTTTGAACTTACTGACTTACTGAAATGCATAGGCCTCAGTCAGGTTTTGTTTTCTCAATAATAATTAGCAGCATCAATAAGGTAAATTTTTGTGAATCTTGAACATGTTTCCTTGAACATCAGACTGGTGCAGAGAAGGAGGCTCCAAGTTGCACAGAAATGGAAGGACTCTGGAAAAGCTCTTGCCAGAAATTCAGTTGTTAAGGTTGAGCTCTGGCTCTTCACTCAGGCTGCTTTATGATGCTCACACAGGGCAAAGCTAGAAAAGCAGGTTAGAAAATAATTTTCTCTTTGCTCAGGGAGGCAACTGGATCTAGGACTGAGTCAGTTGCTGTTCATACCCCATAATTCTCACTTGCTGCAGGGAGTGAGGTCACTGCACCTGCCATAGCCCACAGGTGGGCAAGAATCATTTAGAATGATTCTTTATTTGGAAAACCGAGTTGGTTTTCCAGCCCAAAAAGAGAGATCTGTGTCCTTTGCATGAGCTGTGTGTGTTATTTTATGCTTTGATACCTCCAGCTCTGCCATCAGGGACCTTCTGTGGGCTATTTTGGGTCATTTATTTTGATAGGTTTGTAGCAGTCCATGAGCCATAGTGGGAGAGGCAAATGGTCCCCCCTTAAAAGAGAAGCAGGAATAAAATGTACCCTGTGCTGCAGAATTTCAGTTCAACTGTTCAAAGACTCATTCCTTGTAGTCATCACTTGACAGTTGTTTCATTTATCAGGTGTAATATTTGGATTCAGTGTGAAAGCCAGTGAAAGTATCAAAAAGCTGGCTGATAAAAAGGGAATAAAAATTAAACTTCACAACATTATCTACAAACTTATAGAAGACTTGAAGGATGAGCTGAACAGCAGGCTGCCCCCAACTGTGGTGGAGACTACAATAGGTGAGTTTTCATTGATACATTTTTGCCTCAAAATGTGGCAAATCCCATACTCTTCTGTAACTGCTTTTTTATCTTAAAGTAGAAGAATGCAGCCTGCTTCTACCTCATGCCAGTTTATTATTCCTGTGGACTTCAACTTTACTTTTTTATTTTAGGGGAAGCTTCTGTTCTTGACACCTTCTCTGTCACAGTAGGAAAAAACAAAATTCCAGTGGCTGGATGCAGAGTGCACAAGGGGCTGCTGGACAGAAAAATGAAGTTTAAGCTAATCCGTAACAGAGATGTTATTTGGAAAGGTGAGTGGAATTGCCACAAAACGTGGATTTGCGCTTAGTATTTTTAGATATTACTAGTTCCCTGGGAAGTCAATGCAAAGGATCCTAGAGAAATCCTGAATTCTGTCCAGGATGGAGAGGAAAGCCACCAAATGCTGGTGTTTTGTTCCCAGACCTTTTTTCCAACCACCCACTCTGGTAGGCAAGTAGGAGCATCACAGGATCTACCTGCCAGAAGGAGCTGGTGTCTGACTTCCGTTAACCACAAGCACCCCCGTCCCTACATTTTCCTGCTTTCCTTGTGGAGGCACAAAGTGAAACATTAATCCTGCAGGAAGGGCAAACCAATCCTCTGCTCCACTACTGGTGGCCTCTCTCATGTATTTTCTCTGTGTAGGATGTTTATCATCACTGAAGCACCATAAAGATGATGTCCAGGTAATAAAAACGGGAATGGATTGTGGATTGAGTTTGGACAAAAATCTGGAGTTCAGTATTGGAGATGAAATCATCTGTTACGAAGAAAAAGAAGTTCAACAGACAACTTCCTGGGACCCAGGCTTTTAAAGACATTTGAACATGTGAACACTAAAGGACATATATTATGATCCTGTATGGCCTTTAACTCTTAACATTAAATGAACTTCCAGAGATGCACTGGAGCTGTTCATCAGAGCACTTCAGATACATTTCATATCAAAAATGTTCTGCTTTTCTATCATGTCAAGCAACCAGCTGCCCTCACTGGAACATGGGATAAACCACTTGAGTAACTCCAGAGTAACTCCAAGCACTTCAAGTGTGTAAAACCAGCATGGTAAAGTATTTCTGATGACAAGCTCTTGGTTCCAAATCAGCTGAGCCATCTCCTCCCTCCCCTCGCAGTGCTGCTGTGCAGCATTCCAGTGTGTTGGCTGCATTTTGTCACCAGACTCCTGGTCACCCTTCTCCCTCGCACTGACCCACTCTGGACCTCTGAAGTTGCTATTTTTCCACATCAGAACTGTCTTATGTTAAAGAGACCGCTTCTAAGGTTAGCTTTGGGTGTTGGTTTTCTTCCTTTTACAACTGGTACCCAGTATTCTTTAAATCCAATTGCTGCTTCAGTTTTACACTAAGTATTTCACCTGAGCTGGCTGGCAGCACCCCAAGGTCCACAGATTTTTCTCACTGATCAGCAGAGAGGAAACACAGAAATAAATCCTTCAGCCATACAGAAGCTCAGATTTTTATTGTCTGGTACATTTACTTGTCTTCTGGCTTATTGAAGCAGTATGTCAGACAGCACTTGCCACAGTAGTGTCTGTCGAAGTGACTGGCCATGAAGACTCCAGCCCCACACTCCTCCGAGGGGCACTCCCGGCGCAGGCGGCTGATCTTGCCGTTCTCATCCACCTGGGCAGGACAAATAGGCAATGGCTCACATACTCTCTCCACCTTTTAGCAACTATAATCATTTTGAGTATTTTTCCATTCGCATAATAGTTTCTGTAACAGCAACTACATCAAACTTCTTGAGTTACGTGTCAGAAGTGCCCAATTGCAACAGGTCGTGCGTCTTTTGTTTAACACGTGGGATATTTGCAAACAGAAGGAGTTCAAGTATTAAATACACCAGAATCTCTGCAGACTAAATATTAAATACACCAGAATCTGTGCAGACCAGTTACAGGCTTCACACCCTCCCTGCTAAGAGCTGAGTTTCCATCAAGTTTCTCCCTGAGTGAGTTCTACCTACCTTGTAGTACTTAAGCACTGCAAGCTTAACCTTCTTTCTCTTATGCTTGTTCTTCTTGGGAGTCGTGTAAGACTTCTTCTTCCTTTTCTTAGCACCACCACGAAGTCTCAGCACCAGGTGAAGGGTTGATTCCTGTTTGCAAAGCACATGAAGCAGACTCAAAATGCTTTCTCAAGGCAACTGCAGCATTTAAACAGGCCTCTTCCTTCTACCTAGAGAAAAAGAGCATCTCAAGTGCCAGGCACTTAGGACAGCTCTAAAAGGATTATTTGCTGTTACGGTAGCATCCCAAGCTCCCAGTATTAACACTATTCCAATCCCTTGATTTAGTTGAATTTATTAGAAACATTTCTTAATCTCAGCAGCAAAGGTTAGTCAGCTGTGCCCGTGCCAGCTCCTGCGTACTGCACTGCTGTGTCCTGCCTTTCCTACTCACTTTTTGAATGTTGTAGTCGGACAGTGTGCGTCCATCCTCCAGCTGCTTCCCAGCAAAGATCAGCCGCTGCTGATCCGGAGGGATGCCTAATGGTGATATAAATCAGGAATAAATGAGGGACGTGAGCTACAGCATGCTGTAATAAAATCAAGATTAATGCAGGGAATTACATCTGTGAAATACACACATCAATCCACAAGAGTGGAGGACAGAATAATGTATGTATACACCGTATACTGATATCAATATATAATAGCAAATAAGTGCCTTTAGAGCTTACCCTCCTTATCCTGGATCTTCGCTTTTACATTTTCTATAGTATCAGAAGGCTCAACCTATTATGAAACAGAAGAACAGAATCAAAACGCGCTGCACATTTTAATTAGCCCAGCAAGGCCGAAAAACCACGAGGTGCTCCCGGCACACGCCCGGTGCTGCCACGGCCATTCCGGCCCCCACCGCGTGGTCGGAACCGCCCCAGGCAGCGCAGGGCCGCGTTTCCCCACACATGCCGGGCTCTCCCGGCGCATCCCCCCCTTCCGGAGCACCGGCAGGCACGGGCGGCGCGGCCCGGCGGCGGCTTACCTCGAGGGTGATGGTTTTCCCCGTGAGGGTCTTCACGAAGATCTGCATGGTGAGGCGGGCAGGGGCGGCGGGGCCGGAGCGCGGGCTGCCCGCGCTGCTCGCGGAATGGCGGCGGCGGCCCGAGAGAGCGCCGCGCCCGCACGCACGGGGTTTCCGTGCGCGCCGCAGGGGGGGCGGGCTGCGCGCAGGCACTACGACTCCCGGCATGCTCTGCCAGCGGCGGCCGCGCCCGCGCCTGCTGGGAGATGTAGTCCCAGCACGGGAGCCGTGGGCGGGAACTGCGGCTCCCACAGTGCATCGCGGCGGCCGTCTTGAGATGGGGGCGGAGCTGCCATGGCGGGTGAGGCGGGGCTGTCGTGAGGGAAGGAGGAGGAGCTGCCATGGCGGGTGAGGCGGGGCTGTCATGAGGGGAGGAGGAGGAGTTGCCATGGCGGATGAGGCGGGGCTGTCGTGAGGGGAGGAGGAGGAGAAGTTGCCATGGCGGGTGAGGCGGGGCTGTCATGAGGGGAGGAGGAGGAGGAGGAGCTGCCATGGTGAGGCGGGGCTGTCATGAGAGGAGGAGGAGGAGTTGCCATGGCGGGTGAGGCGGGGCTGTCGTGAGGGGAGGAGGAGGAGGAGCTGCCATGGCGGGTGAGGCGGGGCTGTCGTGAGGGGAGGAGGAGGAGAAGTTGCCATGGCGGGTGAGGCGGGGCTGTCGTGAGGGGAGGAGGAGGAGGAGCTGCCATGGCGGGTGAGGCGGGGCTGTCGTGAGGGGAGGAGGAGGAGCTGCCATGGCGGGTGAGGCGGGGCTGTCGTGAGGGGAGGAGGAGGAGTTGCCATGGCGGGTGAGGCGGGGCTGTCATGAGGGGAGGAGGAGGAGGAGCCGCCATGGCGGGTGAGGCGGGGCCGCCATGCGGGGTGGAGGCGGGGTCTCCATGAGGTGGGGAGGACGAGTGGCCATGAGGGCGGGGTTCTCCACCTGCGGGACTGGGTTTTTCTGTGCGTTGTAGTGGCCGCCGGTGGGATTGTTATTTTGAGGCTGACGGGTTTTCGACGTACCTGGGTCTCCGTCAAGGCCAGGTTGGACACTACTTGGAGCAACCTGGTCTAGGGGGAGGTGTCCCTGCCCATAGCGGGGATGGATCTGGATGACCTTTAAGGTCCTTTCCCACCCAAACCTTTCTGGGATTCTGTGATTCTTCGCAGCATGAAATCCCAGAATTCGATGTCCTGGTTCTCGAGGAGGCAGTTTAAACATACCTCACAGCCACTTTGCCCCCTGCAGATTCCTCGAGATCAATTCCAGGTTTATATCTGGGCAAAAATTTTTAAAACTAGAAAAGCCATCGGTAAATTAGGAATACAGGAGCCCTGAGTCACGATTTGAAAATTGTTTGTTAGGTGGTTTCATGCTTGTGAGTCGAAAATGGGAAAAGCTAAAGCAGAATCGGGACCTGCTTGAATAAATCAGCTGGGGCCACTTTAACAATTTCAACCCTTCTGTGTTTTGATGAGAGAATGAGAAAGTGGGTTATGTTTGGTACGGGCTGTCTGAGGAGTGTTACATTATATATAATGATGCATTTTGTAAGATAACAAATAATTTTCAAGTAAACGAGCACTTGACAGTATGTAAAAAGTGGTGTGCTGGTTTTTTGTCTCTAGTTGATGTAAGCGGACCAGCTGTGACCTCTGTGTTGTTACAGAAATCCAGGATTGATACATTTTCAGCTGGTTTTGTGCTCCTGTAAACACTGCAGTGGAGTCAGGGTCACTACAATGAATTCATAATCCCAGGAATAACAGTAGGGTTCATGCTTAAAAACCACTTTTCATAATTTTATGGGTGTTTTGAAATGATGAAGCTGTCCTAAACCAGGAGAAAATCAACAAAACTAAGACCCATGACATTTATCTCACATACCCTGTGCTAGCAATACCAGCCCTTCTGTGCAAAGGTTATTGCTGAAATTCCTGAAGGATTCCTGCCTGTCTGCCTATGTCTGCCTTCTTCAGACACTGAGATGGGAAAGGCCTAGAAAAATCAGGATTCCAGGTTTTGGAGATGGATAGGAAAAAGGGATGCTGGCACTGCTTTTAAATCTTGCGTTGGATTAGTATTTTAAGATACTAAAATGCACAGCCCCTGCTCCCTTGGTTTTCCACAGCTGTAAGTGCCAAGGACATTCAGTGCCCACCTAGAGAAAAGATGTGGTATTCCAGCTGTCCAAATAAGTGCTGGTTACCTTAGTTTTAAATAAGATTGGTGATTATTTAATCTCAGGTGAATTTAGAGACTGCCTCATAATGAAAAGTTTTTCTGCATTTTTATCATCTCGAATGATGTTGCTTTGCTTTTGGGGCAGCTTTTTGTTATCTTAGAGCAGCACCATGAAGCTTGCTCTATTATTTTCTCTATTCCTTTTATTTTCATTCTGCCATACTTATTAGAGGGTTCCAGAAAGTTGTTTTCCTGTTCATTCTCTCTCTATAAACATCATATCCAAAAATGCATCCATGGATAATGCACTGTTACTGTATGCAAGGATATCCTCACTCCAGCCAAATGGGAATGTGAGGTGTTTATTGCCAGAATCAAGAATGGTTAAAGGAATGCAGTTTTTTCTTCACAGGAGATGAAAAGCTCTGGAATCTGAGCCCTCAGCTCTGTTATACTATCGGAAAAGATTGTTAATTAAAATTAATTTATTTTATTTTTAAAATGTATCACTTATCTTAATTTAAATTTTAATTATTAATATTTTAAATATGCACAAAACATGTTAATTAAGACATTGATAATTTAATTGTCTCTGGTTTCTTTCATTTCTACTTTTAAATGTTTCCATTCTTGTTTTATTTTCATATGGCAGCTGCTAATAGTTGTGTAAACTCTTGCTAATGTGAAAAACCTGAATTTAACTAATGCTGTAAAAGGTGTTTCATAAAAAATTATTTGCCTGAGGAGATTTTTTTCAGTTCTTGAAAAAATATCCTCAGTTTTAAAAAACATGTTTTCATATAAATATATTAGTTTAGAAAGTCTGTGATTGGTTTGGGAGGTTTTTTATTACTATTTTTTAAAGGCTATAATGGTTTTGGCTCTGACATTGAATTGATGAGATGGTGCTGGGGTTATCCTGCTCTGCCATGTTTTCTATTTTGTGTTGTCCCTGGTAAAACAGCTGAAGAGTCACTTGGATATTTGGAAAGGAAAGAAGACGTTTGTGTGCTGTAGCAATTTGAAGTATCCCAGTTCACACATCACACTGAAGGCAGCCCTTCCAGGACACATTCTTTTGGTGACCCCTTTGGGGTTTATAAAAGTGCTGGTGTGACAGCCATGCACAAGGAGTCCATTTTTATCCATTTTCACAGGTTCTTCCTTGGTCCTTTCTCTAAAGGAACTGAAACTGCAGAGCTCAGCTGTTCTGTAAAATACTGTGTTGTGAAAACTGACAAGCAAATCTTCAGTCTGTTTCTGTATGTACAGATGAAAAAGTACAGCTTGAGGCTTTTCCAAAAGAATCCAGAGTCCTGGAAGAAATTGGGCATTAAATACTGTTGAAACCCCCAATAATGCAACAGTCTATTTCTGGGTGCAGAGATCTCATTGCTGATGTAATCCCTGGATATCAAACCCACAAATTAGTTCATTAACTCATCTCCTATAGCCTGCTGAGTAGCTGCTACTCAAAAATAGCTCTCTCCTGCCATTGATAGCCATTGATTAATTAGATTAGTTCTTCCCAAATCCCAGATGCTATATTTTCTGTAATTTCACTTGAAAAGTGATATATTCTAAGGACTTCCAGCCCCCTGAGATTTACCTGTCAATGGTGAAATGTGTCCTTTTCTTTCTTCTAGATGTTCCCTTCCTTAGACTGTTGTTGCTTAATTATGACACCATTTTTAATTATTAATTTATTTCCTGGCTGTACTTCAGGCCATTTTATGGGAGGATTTTCAGGTTGCCATCTCTTCTAGTGTTTCTTGATATTGCCATTCTAGGACCTTTCTATTTACAGGAAAAAATGTTCTTTGTATCCATGTTTTCAAGTAAAAGATTGGATATCAATATCACCTCCAGCCTTTCCACAGTATTCAGGGAAATCGGTCAAGATCATTGTGTGGCTTTATGGTAGGGAAAGGGAGAGGTAACTATACACAAATACAGAATAATCTTGCAGGTTGATTTTTCAGATGATTACTTCTTTCTGTTGTAAAACTGTCATAACAGTGCATTAATTCACTGTCTCAGTCAACAGTGCATTAGAAAACTACAATTTTCATTTATGAGGGCTGGTTTTTACCTCAAAAAGATTTTTTACCCAAAAGATGGGTTTGGGCTGTTGGAAGAAATGAGCAAAAAAAAAAAAAAAAAAGAAAATGCAACAAAATTTTTAATAACAAACTTTGAAACTTGAAATTTTAACTTAGCTCTGATTCCAGCCTACAAATTACTTTGGATTCAGCATGCCTTTGGGCAGCTTTCCATGGAGACAACTCCACAGGAACTTGGCTTTCAGTGGAGCCTCTGTGAGCTGACTCTTGGGCAAACTGCAATTGCAGCACTTAGTGCTTAGGACACACAAAAACAAACAGAGTCCTGCTTGGTTCCAAGGTCTGGGAGTTTTCAGAGGGGCTTTTTCTTGCACTGCCAGACCCAGGGGCAGAAGTTCTCCAGGCAGCAGGAACCCAGGCCAAGGGCAGACAGCTGCAGCAAATCACATGGGCAGCAAGTGCCAGGAAACCACTCTGCAGACAAGCTAACACATATCTGCCTGGACTGAGCTAGGGAAGTGCTTGAATTTAAAGATAAAATGTCTGAAAATTGGGTTTTCTGCATCCACACAGTTATTTGCATCCAATGTGCTTTTTGTGTCTTGCTCCAATAAACTGCCCTAGACTCTGTGCCTGCAGCTCCTCTGTCATTTTGTTGCTGTTATGGGTTTCACAAATGATTTTGAGTGCAAGCAGGGATTTTGGCCTTTAAACCTTTTCGATTAAAATTCATGCTATTTCTCTTCTGTGTCATTATTTTCATCACCTTTATTTTTTTCAACTCAGTCTTTGGATTTCTAATCTCCATTGAAATCACCGAGTTCTGCAGTATGCTTAATATGAATAGTAAAAAGCTTTTTGGGGCAAGTTCAGGATATTTAAATGTTGGGTTTACTTTTCCTTAGATGCATTGTTATTCTAAATGATACCACCAGTACTTTGTAAGGGCTAAGACAGAAGTTGCTTGGGGAGAAAATAAGCATGAAAAGTTATCTCAGGATGGAATACTTGAAGATGAGAAAGATGCCAGGCTGATGGAACATGTTTGCTGGTTGCTCCTCTGCCCAACAACAGAGGGAGCACTTACAGCAGGCAAGTGAAGAATCCTCCTAGCTCTTGATGAGCTGGAGGAAACACTGAGCATCACAAACGATGCTGAGAATGCTTCTACCACCAAGTATCGGTTGTCTATTTAATATGTCTGTGTGAGAATGTGTGCATGTTTGTACTTTAACTGGAAGTATATTCTCTGTGGAGAAGAAAGCTCTGGAATGGTATGGAAGTGGAATGGAAATGGTTTATGCATCTGTGTTGCCAGCTTCAGTACATGAGGTCTGTCCTTGCTGTAGTCTCCACAAGGGTTTAGAGTCAGTGTGAGTGAACTGCTTTTGAGTGCTCCCTCATTAGGGAGCTGCCCAAAGGGGATGCAGGGTAGGCATGTCCCAGTGCTTGGTCTTTTTGGTTTGTTCCCTGCTAGGTCTTTGCTGGAGTCATAGCCCAAATGAGATTATCAAGATAATCTTACAAATCCTGTCAAAACAACAAATGCCTGCCGAGAACAAATGTAGGCTTTGGTCAGGTGCACCCACCTGCTCCTTGGGCTGCTGTGGGAATGGTCTGGGTTGTGGACCATATTAAACTGTAAGAGCCAGTATGAGAGCTTGGCCCGGGCTGATCCTTAAGAAATGGATAATTCAACCTTAGGGAAGGAAAGGTGCCAAACAGCAGACTCCCTGGGTGCCTGTTGGCAGAGCCTCTTTTAGCTCAGCCCACAGCCAGTATCAACAGGAAGAATACTGAATGCCATTTGCTCTTGTAACTGTGATACATGTTCCCAAATAACATTTATCTCAGTAATTAAGCTACATGTAGCTACTGCTGGCTTGTTTCAGTTTTAATACATTTTGGCACTCTTTAAAAGCATATTTATTATATGGACAAATCTGCAGAGTTAGGATTCACAAGAGAACTGAAGTTAAAAGAAGAATGACTAGTGTACAGATATTGGAAGTATTGAGTGGATGAGGAATAGAGAAAGGTATGGAAGTTCACTTTTCAACATGTAGAGTGATATGCCCTCAAGTATGTAACCCTTAAGAATGTAACTCAATATGGATCAGATTTTGACCAAAAGAGTGAAAACAGTGAATGAAAAGGTCACTCACTGACTTTGTTACTGCACAGAAGCTGACCATGCAAGAAAGCAGTGCAGATGTAACTGCCACACCCCCCAGAGTCATTTCATGGTTCTTGTTTAATGTTTCCAGCAGCTGAGAAATGAAGGTGCTTGTTAAATGAAACAAGGCAGTGGTGGACCAAACCACAAAGTTTTTTGGGTTTTTTTACTTTGTTTTGGGTGGGGTTTTTATTTCCTTCTTTTTTTCCTTTTTTTTTCCTTTCGTAGCCATTTTCACTGTGCAGCAGGGATTTCTAGCAAGGATGCATGACCAAATGGCAGGCCTGGGTTAGGTGCTTCTGTTGTTGACTTATTTACTTGTTAGTTGTTTTTTATTCAGCATCCTCTAGAAGTTTTAGAAATCAAGCTCCATAAGAAAGTGCAGGTGCAGTATCAAATGAATACTATCTAAAGCAAACTGAGAAGGTTTATACTGGTGTGGCCTTGTGTGCCTCTTCTTCCTTCAGAAGAACTTGGTGTCTCCCAATCCAAGACTCAGTTGCTAATCATCCATTGAGATTTAAACCAATTTAGATGCATGCTTTATTCATTAACCTCAAGAATTTTCAGTCACTTCATCTTAAAAGAAAAAAAACCTCTCTAAAAATTCTCTAACAAGATGGCAATATATTTTTACCCAGACTGTCCATAAAAGCCAAGCAGTATTTTAGCAATATTCAAACACCCAAAGTTACATATAAAGAAGAAATGGAATTTCATAAAAGCTAGAGACATCTGTAAATGCCCAAACAAGTGTAAGGATCCATGCCTTGAAAACTTTGCCTCCAATCTCAGATATTATTTTGAAGGAAAGGTAGGTGGTTTCACAACAGGGAGGAGCATGAGTGCTGTCTTGTCACCTCAGTGGTAAGAGAGATTCTGAAACATTTTGGATACTGGCAGTACTCTTTTTTTTTTTTTTCTTTTTTTATTATTCAAACTTAGATTTTATCATTTTCTCAGTGCCTGACTGACTTGGATGAAACTGTCTGGTCAAAATATGATAAAGTAGTTGTGAGTTTCTAAAAAACTTGAAGAATGGACAAAATATACAGATGCACAGCATCATGATCCTATGCAATTTATTACTGCCAACCTGTGAGAAGCTGAATTTTTTCCTGTCTGTTCTTGACTGGTGTGCTGCAGTCACTCCCAAAGGTCAGCCACAGCATTATACCTTGATTTATGCAGAAATTAGGCTGTTAACTAACAAGCCTCTCATGGGAATGAGAGGAAATGGGAGGTTACTTCTATAGCCTAATGCCCAGGACACTTACCTGAAGGAGGAAGTCATAAGCTGTTCTTCCTGCTTCATGGAATTCTTCTGATTTAAAATTAATTCATTATTCATCTTCTGTCTTTAATTCATTATTCACTTAAAAAGTACAAAGCCCATCCAAGATCCTCTTCCAGCTGAGTGCCCTTACCACAGAGAAGATGATTTTGCTCCACCTCCTCACTAAGAAATTTCCTTATAGCTTGAGGAAGTGATAATATAATTTTTATTAAAGTCTTGTCTTTGTCAGATTTTTAAAAAATATTACTCTGACAAGTTTTATGGAGTGGAGATGGGGTTAACTAAGCTTTTTGCATTCTTTAAGCACAAATCTCTTATGTGATGTGAGAGTAAGGTTTACTGAAGTTATCCAAAGCCAAATAAAATTTTGTGTTACAGCTTTTACCAAATGAAAATCATGGGTAGAAGGTTATCTGTATAGAAGAATTTGTGTTGACAAACAGCTAAATGATAAATGTATTGATGAGGATTTATATTGATAAATCTATAAGTGATATTCATTAGGACCTTTTAATGGAAATTAGAGTATTCAAAATTTTTATGTTGTTTCTTCAAGCTCTTAGCATTATTTCACTTTTTTTCTTCTACCTTCCTTGTACCCCCATGGCAAATTTTCCTTATACTTGAAATCTCAGCATGGGAGGAGCAATCTTTCCCTGACAGAAGATTAATGATATGGTGACCTAATAGGGTAAATAGGGTCTATTTCCGTCCCTCTGTAATTCCATCGAAATCCATGAGTCATACTAAGGATGCTTGGCCTTAGTCCCTTTCCTTCCCTGAACTCCATGGCTTTTTCTGCTCTCAAAGCTGGATACAACCACCTGATTTGTTGAAGCCATTGGTCAGAGCCATGGAAAAGGCACCTCTGGCCAATGATCCAGGCTCTCCCAAGCACAATTACTCCTAAGCCTAGGGACAGTAACACTTTTGACAGATGGTTTTGAAACTTCTAGATGTCCTGAGAAATCCTGGAAGTTTTGTTCCAAAAAAATGGATGGAATCCGCTGTCTAGTCAGAGTGCTCGAGACTTAATTAATTAAAGCTCATCCCTGGATTTAGTAAGCCATAAATTCTGGACTGTGCTTTGCTCCCATGATACTCAGTCTGGCTATTCTGCTGGACAGCTGAAAATGGAAGTAGCTTATCTCTGGAGAAAGCAGAGCAAAAAATGAAGGATTATCTTCTGAGGTTTTTATGGTTGGGCCTGTCAGGCTTGAACTACAGTTGTTCTCTATTTTATGCTCTGCAAAAATAAGCATAGTCTAAAAAAATTTTTTTAAAGTTCTATAAATACAGTGCAGGGGATAGGATTAGCGAGCATGCAGCTGCTGAAAGCGCTTGGGTAGGATGGAGTAAATTAATTTTGAATGAAGCTGACATTGATATGAAATTCTAAAGGTCAAATCGTTTCCCAGTAACTCATCATTAGTGCCTGATGCAACTGGAACATCTAGCTAACCATGCTTCTACTTCAGGAGTAAAAATTAAATTACAGTAAGAAGAGAGTGAAGTGTCATTTAAGACATGTCAGCACAGACTATTCCGTGCTTGATGTTGCTCAAAAGCAGGAAAACCTACACAACCCTCCCTCCTGGACTCACCAGAGCAGCAAGTAGTCAATTACAAACATTTTGATCATAAACTATCAAGGGAGGGGGAGGTAGCCCATGGAGTTTCATAAACTGTAGGAACACAAAACCGTGTAAGAAGAATGCTATTAAAAAAAAAAATTCTTCCAATAAAACAGTATTAGAAAAGAAATCTCTTCTGGATATCTTGCAGAGATTATTATTTCTTGCAGAGCTATAGCACCAAGACTACATTCTCATTTCACCAGATATTGCTCAAATACCAAGAGACAGACAACAAAGATGAAAAGAAAGCACACTACAAATATTGAAGTATATCTGGAAAGGTCATTGATAGACAATTTTGTTCTGGTTACCTTTCTGAATTCTAAAATGCACAATGAAAAGAGCAGAGGGGGAAAGAGATAATGTATAATAATTTGAATTTTTTAGATCAGAGTCTGATTCTAGAGATTAATTGCTGAGTTCTACTTGGACCAAAATTAGAGTAACAAATGTGGCTGCATTATGAATATACTCTGGATGTAGTAGATAAGCTAAACAACTACTTGCTTGACAGCCTTAAGTGTTAGGTTATTTTATTCATAATTGCACAAAAATATAAGGTGGTTGCAAAATGCCCCGCACCTAATAAGGAGGTTGCACCTCACTCAGCTGAGCTGCTCATTTCCTGAGGGTGCTGCTGTGGGGTCACAGTGCAGAGCTGCTGCCAGAGCACACAACGGTCCAGGCCCCTCTCCCTGCTCCCCTCCTCAGCTGCCGTTGCTCAGGCAACAGGATCATTCAGCAGCAGAGGAACAGAAGGAAGCTGTAAGAGTGGGAGGAGAGAGATTTCCCAAGGGCTGTGGAAAGGGTGGAGGAAAGAGAGGGAGAATATTAGTACATGCTTCAGAGAAGATATTTGCCCTTATTGTATAGAACAAGGCTCCTTCAAAGCATAGCATTTATGCTGCTTTGTAAGTTTGCCATTTGGAGCAGCTTCTTTCCCTCTCTAGGCTTTTGCAAGAGGGGAGCAGATGGAATGAGGTGCCAGGTGCTGGAGTGTTGATATCCGTGCTTGAGGGTTCATGCAAGTGGCTTTACCCGGTAAACTTGGGATGAGGCATGTCATCTGCTCTGTGTTGGGCCAGTAGCAAAGCTCTCTGACATAGAGGAGCCGCGGGAGCTCGAGGAGCCATTGCCAGCACTCAGGGCTTCCCCTCCCCTTGGCTCTCAGGAGACCTTGCTCTGTGTCTTGGGGGCTCTTGCCTCAAGAATCAGAATCAGAAAGCTTCTGGTAGCTGGCTTACCAAGAAGGGAAGATGGTGTCTATGATCATCCTCTTATAGGAGTGAGAAAATATTAAAAAGGAAAAAAGCACAACCCCACACACCTTCCCACATTTCTACAACTGCATTTGTGGTATCGATCCTTTATCAAAGCTGGTCAAAGAAATAACTTGTTACTGAAATTCCTTTTAACTTAATGCTGGTGAAAAACAAATGTTTCTTAGTTCTTAACATTACCTCTTGATTATCATTTGATTTTATAGCTATTACTTTTATTTCATCAGTACCAGAACATGAACACTCTGTAGGCTTAATGCAGTCTGTCCTTGCAATTCTGATTTCCAGTTAATTAAAATTGATTGGCTGACCTGACATTTATATTTATCACATCTTATGAAGGATCCAGGTTTTCCTTCACATAAATTTTACTGCTGTTTTTTGTTAGCTGTTTTGTGCAAAAAAGCTTGACATAATGTCAGATACAGTAAAAAAAGCATCTTAATCTTTTGAAGTTGCATTGCAGTCAATGCTATTATCAACAACAAGATTTTCCCCCTTAATTACAAAGAATTACATTGTTTGGAACAAACTGTTTCTTTTTGTGGTCATTTTTTGAAAGTTTAGAAATGAATTCTTACAGCAATGCTGACAAAAATCTTGGTCATAACTGCATGATTAGCACTTCTCATGTTGGCCAATACTATTATCTCATTGCTTCCCTTGTAGAAAATTTACATGTGTTGTATCTCATCTCTGACAGTAAATTCTTTGGAGTCCTGATTGTCTTTTGTTCTATATATAGTTGTCCTGCAAATGAAGTCTTGTTCCTGAGCAGGGCTCTTGTGCAGCGTGGCAACAGAAATCAGAACTTCCTCCTGTATATTTTTCCATTAAAATGGGCAGTGAAGGCAGCAGCAGAGCAATGACATTGACAGACTTGTTCATGCTCTTTGGGTTGGGGACTGCTCCCAAAGGCTGCAGGGGGCTGGTGGAAGTGGTTTTGCCACTGCTGCAGAACAAATATTCATTCTAGTTTTTACATTTTGCCTCCAAGTTTGAAGTTCATTTCTTGAGAAGAACAGCTGGCTACATTTGTATCAGTCCCCACAGAGGGAAATCTTTGGAATGAGATGTAGAATTTAGAGCCAAGAAGAGGAATAAATAGAATTTATTAGATCAGGGTAGGGAGTGGTAAGGTAAGTGGAAAGGTGTCAGAAAGGGAAGAAAAGTTAGGAGTCATATCCAAGTCAATGAGTGCTGTGGAAAGAAGAGGAGATAGGATCTGGCAGGAGGGATGGTGATTCTGTGCTGGAATCTGAGGCACTTAATGGGTATTTAATGTTTTGGGGCACAGCATCCGGGATGTCACATTTGATGGGAAGCTGTGACCTGTACCTTGAACGTGTGATATTATTCCATTAAAATGTACGTGTCACATCATCAGGTACTTAAAGAATTGGTTTTGTTTTGTTACCCTTTTCATCTGGGGAAGAATTGATGGCTCAAGAACAGGAAGAACAGAGATGGACAGTGTAGTGCTGCACAGAAAGGAAAGCTGAAAGAGGAGGCCTGGATGCAAGTAAGGAAGGAGGAGAGGAAAGTTTAATTTTATTTATGAACTTTGAGATGGGAGAAAAACAAAACAGGAGAAAACTGTAGGAGAGGATGCAGAAATTTAAGGGAGCATAAGCACTCCTTGAGCAGTGAAAATCAAATAATGCAAATGTTTCTGGGTGAACAGCAGGGAATGCTCAAGAAAGGAACCATGAATTAATAAAAAAGATTGAAGGAATGTCAAATGACAGGTATAGTTTATTTTTCAGGTAGAAAAGACTGGTAGTTTATCCAGTGGCTCTTTAGCTGGTGGCTGTATAGCTTGTACGCCTTTCCTTTTTAATTCCTCTAGGGGAGTTGTTATGGGTTTTTTGCCCTTTTTTTTTTTAGTATACGAAAAGCTCCTTTTCACTGAGCTCTTCAGTAGAAGGAGACATAGAAGCCCAAAAAATGAATGGAATTGTTTACAGTCATATCAGTATTGAACTGAAAACTCCAAAAAGTGAAATTATTCTGGTTAGGAGGGAGTATTTCCTTACAATGTGGTTATTATGGAAGTGTTGTTCAGGGGAGATGATAGTTTGTTCTTTAGGGATATTTGAAACTGGATTGGAGAGAAGAGCAGAGAGGTGAGTGCTGGGTTACTGAACACTGTGTGAGCACAGCAGCAGTGCAGGATGGGTGCCATGTGAGCTGAGCCAGGACTGCTTTGCCATTTGCAGCATGTCTGTATCTTTAATTAGACTCTCAGACAAGTAATGCTGCATGAATTTGCATCCCAACAGTTGCATTCCAGGCTGGGATTTTAAGTGCAAACAGGAACTGGCAGCTGCTCATGGAATATTTCAATACAAGATTATGTTCAGGATTTTTCTTCAGCACTGAGTATTGGTATAAATATTCTCATGCATCAGAATTAATACATCCCTCATTAGTTGCCCATGTCTAAATCCTCTTTGCACTGAGATACTTACAGGGTGGGTTTAGTTATTCTTAGGGTTGATCCTTTGGCAAAAAAATGTATGACAGGGTTTCATAGTTGTATGCGTGCTTCTGCTAAGCCCTGCTATTAAACATACTTCTAATTTCCATTTGCTGAGTATATGCAATTTGTCTTCATAGCTGTGGTTGTAGGAACAGGTTTGTATTTTTCTTTGGCTAATGTTTCCAAATTGAGTTTTGTGTCATCAGCAGAGAATTTTAGAGCTGAATTTCTTCCTCATTCTACAACCTACATGTGGCATGAGGTTTTTTTGAAGAGGAGCAGCTCAATGGTCTTCTCATTCTAAAATGCTTTTGGAAATTCCCTGGTTGATTCATAGACTTGTAAATTTAGATTATGTTTGTCACACACAAATAATGCCAAATTCTCTTGTGCCTCACGGGAATATCTGACTCTTGGAGGTATTTATTCTGCTGGGTTTGGACTGACAGAGGTCTGTACAAACAGCAGTTTGTTCTCAGAACAGTGGTATGATGCCTTTGTCTGCAGAGAGAGAGTCTGGGCTAGGAATAGGCATGAACTGGAGTCTTACATCCGTGTGTTTGGGAGTTGCAGGGAAAGAGGGATTCATGGTCTTAAGGGATTCATGGTTTTGAGTCCAGATCTTGGCACAAACCACACTTCTATCAAGAGGTGAATTCTCCTCACTGCTGGTCAGAATGACCGCAAGGCTTGGAGTCATGTAGTCGAGACCTACATTTTGGGGCTTGGGATCAACTGTTGAGACACGGTGGGGCTCCAGCAGCAGCATAAACAGGACAGGCTATGGTTTAGGAGCTTTGCTGGACCTTTGGGTAGTCCGCTCCCACCTCGGGAAGGGAAAATTCCTCTCGGAAGCACAGAGGTGGCCGTGATCAATGAATTGCCGCCAGGTGGCGCCCGAGAACACCGAGTGCCGCGCCCGGTCTCGGCTCGGCGTCGCCTGGAGCAGCTCCCAAGGACCTCCACGTGGGATGTCTCCCGGAATTAAATCCTACAGCCACAAGTAATGCACCAAAGCGACACCCACCCATTGCTCCGTGTAAGAACCGAAGCTCTGTGGAGGCTGCTTGCAGTGCTAGTGACAGGGACAGACAAGAACTGCAGGATTCAGAGGGTAATGCCCATGGCAGGAGGGAAAAAAAATCCCTCCTTCCAGATGTGGCTTTGTTAAGTAGTGAGTTATCTGAAACAAATTCATATGGCAGATAAACCCCTTGTAAAGCCTTGCAGAATGCCAGGCCATTGCAAATAAATAATTGCTTGGGTGGGTGTAATAGGGATGGCATGTCAGGAATTATTTTTTTTTCTTAGTCATGCTTTGCAACATGTGTTCAAATCTTTCTTTGCTCTCATAAATATTGGAGAGAATAAGATGGGAGCCTAGATGGTGGAGCTTTCTTCTCTTGCTCTCAGCACTCAGGTGAAAACACAGAGGGATTAAAGATGGATTAGATAAGCATACTTGAGGGAGTAGAGAACTCTGGGAACGGTACTCTGGCCTATTAATTGTGAAGGATGCAGAAAACTGCCTGGCCCTTTTCTAGCTGGAAAAGCACAATGTTTATATTGGGTTTTATCTGATGTACAGCTTCAGTTGGTTTTGTTGGATTGGATGATTATTTTTACCCTGCATATCTTTCTTTTTAACTGTTTCAGGGTACCCAATGCATCTGCACAGTTCTGTTCAGGCGTCCTTTTCCTGGTGTGTCCCATGTGCCTTAAAATGCCAGCAGGACTGAAAATAAAATTGTGACCCATAAATGAATACTAAAACTGTCATGTAATGCCAACTTGTCAAGATACAAAGATTTACTTTTAGTAAGTCAATTTATTCTCTGCAGAGTTCTCTGCCTGATGATTTCAGAACTTTATTGTTGATTTCAATGGCAAGGAAGCGAGGCCATGCCATGAATATACTTTGTGTGCCTATTTTGATTTAATCTTGTATATTTGCTAGATGATGAGTGTGGAGGAGAGTCAGAGCATGTAATTATTATGTGTTAATTAGTGCCCTAAAGCTGTATTTAATTAAACCTTTAATAGCAACAGATTACAAATATTCTTTGGAAATAAATTCCTCTTTGTGAAGCAGGGCCATTGTAGTGCAGCCTAACTACAAACCCACAGCCTGACAGCTTGCACCATCCAACACTGATTTTTCTGTGGGGAAAGATAAGAACACGGGTAACGAAGGGCAAAGTGTCAGTGTCACTATTTTAGCAGCAAAATCTATTCTGTCTGTCTCCTGCCAAACAGCCTATTAAACCTTTTAGCATTATGCTGTCTGTGACAGTAGGAGTTGGTCCCATTTATACTAACAGCTTTACTGAGAGAGTAGCAGGAATACCCTTCAATAGTCCTACAGATAAAATCCCACAGAGTGCACAGAACAGAAGTTGCTTAAAATGTGTTGTTTTCAGTGTATTGTAGCATGTGTTACTACCTAAGGAAGTTTGACACACAGCCTACATAGCATGTCACTGAAGTTCTACATAGGACTGAAAGTAGGAATCTGTGTCTATAATTTCCATTTATTCTGTGGCTTCTGTTGAACCATTTGACCCTTTACAAGCCCCTTTGTCTCTTTTCTTCCATGTGTCCTCTTTGTAATTCTCAGTATAGTTCAGGATGGCACAAAGGAAATGTGCCAAGCTGAGCAGAAGTCCATTCCTAAGACCTGTCAAAAACATTTTCTCAGCCTTGCTGCACTTCAAAGCAACAATGTTATCCTTTCCTAAAGTTTGCTTCCTTACTTAGCAGTAGTTCAGAAATTCAATATGTCATTTGCTTATGCACTGTGATTTGTTTCACAGAAAAACCTACTTTTTTTTTGCAGTGATGCTAGTTAAGAACCGAAATTTGGTTTGGTTTCCCAAAGTAAAAATATTGTTAGAGCCTTCTGAGTTATGGTACTGCTTAGAAACAGATCTCAAAGACTTTTATCCCACTCAGCTGGGACTCTGAGTTCTGTGAAATTGCAATGTACAAGGTACTGAAGGAATGGGCAGAGACTGAACTCTTATTCATGGCAAGAAATCACACTGTGCCGATCTAAAATCCTAATCAAACAAAAGGAAGGCAAAGGTAGACGCATAGCTGGTGAATATTTAGGCAGAAGTAAAAATAAAACTGTGGCAGTAAAACCCCTCAGATCCTATGGAAAGTGTTGCTGCTTGCTGAGCGCACTTGGAAGAAAAAGCTTCTGAGACTTTTGGAGTCACTTGTAGAGGCCTCCCAGTCACTGCTGGAGACTGTTTGAGCATATTATTCCATGAACAAAGACAAACCCTCAGCAAGACAGACCTGTGTTCCAGATTAACAGAACACTTAAATAAAAAATTAATAATTGGCAGTGAGGTAAGCAGAGAGGGAAAACTGCCCCAATTTGCCTATGCTAATGCAGTACCTCCCTGCTGTGTACCTGTACTGTGGGAAGCAGCTCAGCAAACCCACACTGGGGTTTCTCCTGTCCACACTTGTGCTGCCATGCTATGCAAATGTTTACATTCCCACGTGTTTACTCTGTGCATTTCCCTTCTCCTTAGTTCCCTCCCCAAATAATTAAATAATTAAACAGATATTTTCTGCAAAGATCTGTTGGCCAGTAAGTTTATTTCCAACTTTGCTGTTGACCAGGGTTGTAATTGCTGCAAATTGTGGTGTAAAGCAGAGTTTCTATTTCATGTTACAGTTTGGTTTTCTTAATCAGTGTTTACAAAGGTACTGCTGCTGGATACCCATTTTTTGGTATATCTTTCTGGTTAAATGAAGTTTTCCTCTGTCAGGCTTTCAAGTCAACAGATGCTAGCAAGGCAGGCTGAGTGGTCTAAGCTGATAGAAGATTTTGTCCCCAAAGCTGCAGTCTGGGGAAACCTCCAGTAAATTCCTGGTCCCCATATGCTGCTATACAGAACAACATGTGGTGTCCTGCTGTCCTTTCCAGGGAAGCAGTGTTTGGGAGAGTGAGCTCTGTCTGCCACTAAGATGGATGAATTCATTTTTGCAGGGTTTTTTACACGTACACAGCTATTGGTATTACTTCCAGGCTATGGTTTCTGTGTAGAATGAACTGATCTTGAGACTTCCAGGGTGAAAAAAGCATCAGAAGAGAGAAAATCAGTCTTTCTTCCACTAGATGCTCTTTAAGGAAAGAAGAGATGCAAATTCCTTTGGATTTCTTTCTAGCAGACTGCAGTTACAGCACACAGCACTCTGTGTGCTGTGCGCACAGCTGGCTGTGTCCCTGCTCAGCCCTTTGCTCCTTGATGGGCACTGCAGTAAAACTGCAGAATATTTACAGTGCTGCCATAGTGTTTGTGTCTCACACACGCAGTAGATTTGGCCTTCATTTTCAGAATTTTCTCATGCCACTGAAGGTTTCTTGATTTGGATTTACTGAGCAGAGATCTCCCAGCTCCTCCTTAAAGCCTTCCTGCTGAGGCCCCGCCAGTTTCTGTTAGGTAATTGAGGTTATTGTAACACATTACTTGAGGGGCATACAAGAGAAGAGTCTTCATCTGATATTCCAAAATAAATGCTGACACAGTTTTTCAGTTAAAAAAAGTTTGTCAGAATATTTTAGAAACTAACAATTAGATGCTAATATTTCTAGATTAACAGGAATAGAAATCAGAATTAATGAGTTCTCTGCAGGTACATCTGTCACATATTTAATGATATGAGGCGTAGTTCATGCTCACAGCACTCTGCCAGCATTTTACAACCCTTGTAATAGCTCTCTGCAGTAAATAGCAATCTTGCTTTGCTGCTAGGGTAAATGAAACATAGTTCCAGGCCTGACACCCTGAGCCTTTAAGTGTCTCCCCCTAAAGTCAGTGGATATAGACATTACTTGGGCTGTCTGTGGACTTAGGATTATTCATGACTGCACGTGTCCTTGTCTAAGCCCTCTGCACAGCGTGGAAGCTCTGGCTGCCACCACTCTGCATGGCCTGCATCACTTGGGTGCATCAGTTGCTGAAGCCCCAGACACAGAGAAGCAGCTGTTTCCAAACATACCTGTTGAGCTGCTCAAGGCTTCTGGGACAGAGATAAATGCTAAATAAATACATTTGCTTGGAGAACAAAGTTTAACCTGAAACAACACTGTCAAGTGTCCAGTGGGTGGTAATTAAGGGACCAGATTTGTCTCTGATACCATTCTGCCCTGTGTGAAATTACAATACTAATTGCACCTATCTTAGAAGAAACTGGAAGGATAAATAGTGCTGAGGCGGTGTTGATCTAATGGAAATATGTCTTAATCTTTCTTATGATAGAATAAGAGTACCAAGCTAACCTGCACTGCTGTCCTTGAGAGGGCACATTCACTGACAGAGGCATCCTCTTCTTTTGGCAAACTGTGTTCATTCCAAATAAACTGGGAGACACTGGGCTCTTCCAGTCTTTCCATAATTTACAATATGGCCATAAACAAATTGCATCTTTGGTCATTTAACCTGAAGTTTCTAAGAGTCTACTCATCATTGGAAATTTGTTTCAGATTTGCTGCTTTTTACTCATTTGGCTCGCTCTCATTTTTAGTCCCAAGTAGTATAACTGTTATGACCATTAGTAGTTTTTGAGGTAAAAGTTGAATATAAAGAACACAGGCATTATAGTTTCAACAGCTGGTGCAGTTCTGCCTGAGATATTGGTGTTGGCAGGCATTGAATTCACTTCCCCAAACCAGAAAAGCCACTCCCAATTGCTTTGAGCATGGTCCCAGGGGATGTTCATGTTTCTTTTTGAACTATCACATTTCAGGACAGGGTAATTCCATGTATGACAGACATTTTCAGGCACAGAGGGGGACCTAAAAGAGAAGCTTTAATTTGAATCTTAACTTCTCTCTTTTCTAGGGGATGTTTGAAGGTCTATGGGAATCCCATTAAAAGCTTAATTTCTAAAGTTCAGTTCTAATTCTGAATTTTCCCTGGGCTAGAAATAAGGAGGATTTTTTCCACCTGGATTTCTGGTATATATTGTGTCTTTGACATCACTCTTTGTGGCATTGACAGAACAGAAAACCTTTCATTTTGTCCATTAAGGGAATCTCTATTTACCCTATGTGATAAAAACTTTTCTCATGAACACAGACTATGCCTTATAATTTTGTTCTTGAACTGTATATGAGAAATTATTCCCTGTCCTGGGAAATGGAGACTGCACTACATGGAAATATTTTGGTTTCCAGAAATATCTCCTGCTGCACATGAGTTCTGAGGCTTCCCTGTCACAGTGTTAACACACCTGTTACCTCTGTGGTAACGCTATTTTCCCTTCCTTTCTGGTGCATCAGAACATCTGTTGGTTTGTGCCTGTGCTTTGAGATTGGTCTCTTCCTGCAGACCAGCATCCAGCCCAAAGGACCTCTTTGCACATAGATCATCTTGGCTACTGCCCAGGAGCTTCCCAAGAATATATTAGTGACCAAAATTACCCAGCAGCACTCATTATTAGTTCCCTCACAAGGTCTTCTCAAGAATATCTTCTTTTTTAAGGATACAGAAATAAGAGTTGTTGATAAGAATTGTTGATGCCTCACAAGTGTTAGTGTCCCTGGACTAAAGAAACCAGTGTACTTCTATTGCTGTTCTTTTGCTTTGCTATTGAGCTGTAGCATCTGGAAGGACTGTTTTAAAAAAAAAAAAAAAGTAAATCCAGGGTGATGGAATCCTGACAGGACAGTCCTGATGACTGCAGGCTGAATGCATGGGCTTTAACAAGTGCCATGTCTGCACTGGAAACTGCAGTGTGGCTTCCAGGGATCCAACCTGACCCTGAACTAGAGTGTCCAGAAACAGGGAAAATTAGCCCATGGCGGACTCTCCTCAGGATTGCTGCAGCCAGGGAACTTCCAGGTCTCAGTCAAACAAGCTGGGCTTGCTTAAAACTAGTTCTTGCTTCCATTAATTGTATCTCAGGCTTCAGTAAAGATCCATCCAGTTCTGGTTTTCCTACTTCAATCTAGGGAAAATACTCTGTGTGCTAAAGGAAAAGCTTTATCAGTTGTGAATAACAAATGCTAGGTGGGGCCAGTAATTTTTGTAGAATTTCCGTAAGGGCTGCACAAGCATCAGCAACTAGGCAAGAAAGGATGCTGAAGTGGAAGGGTTGCATGTCTTGGATCCATTCTCCATCTAAAAGGGATGTTCAAACTGCATCAAAATACCAATAACTCTGCTTTGATACTACTAAAACAAATTCCTGAGAATTATGTATGAGAAAAAGGGATGGGTTTAATTCTTTTGATGTAATCTGTGAAGTTTAATTAGGTATCCAGTTTTAAATCCAGTTATGTTTGCATGTGGCTTTAACACCGCCTCTTAATTCAAGAGGCCATGTGACCATGTTATTCTCTCACAGACTGCCCTGCAAAAGGCCTGTAAAGTTTAAATGCCCATCAGAAATATTCATTACTTTTCTTTGTGACCTTCTTTATTTTATTTCTGAAAATTTGTTTACTAACAATCTACAAAATATAAGTCAGCTTCACTTAAAAAAAACCCAGAAAAATAGACAAACTTGAGTCAGCCAAACTGACTGTTCCTTCCTTTTTATCAGAACTGAACCTCAGGGAGGTCTCAGAAGAGATCTCTCTTACTTTCTTACTTAACTGAAGAAATGTTATACCTTGCATGTAATTCCAATCTGTGAGGATTTAAATTGTAGAGAGAGTGAACTAAGCTGTCCAGTGTTCAGACCCCTGTGCTGTTCCTGGTCCCACTCTGTGTCCTTTTAGGCCTCACTAGGGTCACTTGCATATTGGTCACTGCCTCAGCTTCTCCTTGAAGTCAAATGTGAATAATGAGGAGTTGGGATCCAGGCCTGTGAAATCCCAGAGCAAGGGCTGTGTTTTCCTGCTGTGCAGTTCATGTTTCACTCTGAGTCATGCTTCAACAGGTTCAGCAGTTGTGCATGTTAAATTGTTCTATGGGCGTGTTCTTTTCATGTAAAGGGAGATGGAAAGGCAGAGACTGAAATAAATCCAGGCTGATGAATATCAGCTGTGATCATTTTACCTAGAATTAAAGGTTTGCATTTGAGCCTGTGCATGGTTTGGGACCACCATGGACAGTTGTTTCTCCAGTTTTGTTTGCTGTTGTTTTGTATACCCACCTTTTGGTTGAAAGGAATTCATCCCTTCCAAATTGGCAAGAACAATGCGTGAATGTGGGCCTGGCCACCTCTGTTTAACTGCTTTGGCACAGATGTTTGTGATAGCCCCCAGCTATAACCAAACTTCCACCCACCTTTTTGATTCCACTAGGATTTGATTCTGGGAATCACGTCTGCATATTGGTGCTACCAACTCTCTGTAGCAGCCAGGTACACAAACACACACTGCACAAATTAATAGTGCATCATGTGTTCAAGTTCAGCTTTCTCCTCTGAATTCCTCTGTCTCCTATTGTCACTTATCTGTATTATATATTTCATAATTGGGCAGCTCATGCATAAAAGATCCTTATTGATCAGCCATGATGTGAAGAGGCGCTGTTCAGACTTGGCATGGAGTTATGCAGAAGTCAAATCAAGGACAGGGCTGGCAAGTGTTCAGGCTCAGGCACCACAATGCTGAAATCTGCATTTATTCTAATCTGTTCAGATACGATTTCTGCAATGCAGCCAGTGGCTAAGGCTGACCTTAAATCCAAAGAATCCTTGGCTGTTGGTCTGTTTTCCAAAGGCTTAATCCCTTTTGGTCTTGAATTTCTTTTGTTCCTCCTTGTGCCTCCACAGAATTGAATGGTATTTCTATGGCTGTTAGTTTTCCTGAAGCAGTCCTTCAAATTACTTATGGATTGTTGGTATTTTTGCACTTTTTTTTTTTTTTTTGAAGTAATAATTTCCCTTAATCCTACTTCTGCAGCAGTGTTTCAGCTGACATGCAAGCACACTTGGAATTGCATCAGGGCTGCTCTGTGAGTCCAGAGGCAGGACCCAGTGTGGTACAAGGCACTCCTCCAAAGAGTCTGAGCTGAACACTCAGCCACTGCTTTTCTACCTGTGCTTGAAATCCAGCCCTGCCACACCACAGATCAGCAGCTCGGTGAATGTGATGCATTGTGTTACAAATGTTATGATGGGAACAAAGAGGGAGAAGTAAGAAGCAAGCTGTGCTGCCCCAAGTCCCCATCTGTGATCCCTCTAGGTAACCTGGCAATTATTTCATTTTAATAGGAGAAATCTTTAATAGGTCAAATCAGCTCTCTGTGGCTATGCAGGCAAGATATTTCATCCCTTTTTGCTCACTTCCTGCATAATGTTCTTGTGTCAATCTGGAGAGAACAGCTGCCTTCTGCACTGGGGAGGAGGTTACCATGGACAGGACAGGGGTAACCAGGTTCCTGGCCTCATTTTCAGTGCCTTCATCTTCTAGCAATTGGTGATCAAAATGCTGCAGGTGGGAATGCTTCCACTGTCTGATTTCATACAGAATTGTAAAAGGTGGTCGGATCACTAGAGATTTAGGGGCTTCCAATTCAAAAACTCTACAAGGTCCATCTGAGTTAGAATTCTCCTAAGGAAGTGATTCTTCCCTTCTACTCTGTTCTTGTAAGATCCCACCTGGAATATTGTACACAGTTCTGGTGCCCCCAACATGAGAAGGACATGGAACTGCTGGAGAAAATCCAAAGGAGGCCACAAAGTTGATACAGGGACTGGAGCACCTCATCTATGGAGACCTCCCAGCACCTTCCAGGATCTGCAGGGGCCTACAAGGAAGATAGAGTGGGACTCTTCATCGCGATCTGGAGTGAAGATAGAGTGGGACTCTTCATCGCGATCTGGAGTGACAGGATGAGGGAGAATGGCTTCAAACTGAAAGAGGAGAAATTTAGATACACAGAAGGAATTAGTCTCTGTGAGGTTGGTGAGGCCCTGGCACAGGTTGCCCAGAGAAGCTGTGGCTGCCCCATCCCTGGCTGTGTCCAAGGCCAGGTTGGCCAGGGCTTGGAGCAACCTGGGATGGTGGAATGTGTCCCTGCCCATGGCGGGGGGTAGAACAAGATGATCCCTAAGATCCCTTCCAAACCAAACCATTCTATGATTCTCTATAATTCTAATATTTATGTATTTATTTCAGGGACAACAAGATGCACCTTACCAGTTACATGCTCTTCCAGATAAAAAACAAAACAACCCGAAACCCAACAGTCTAAATACTCTAAGATTTTCTTTTTTACTATCACCATGACAGTGTGTTTTTCCCTTTGACTTATTTCCTGGAAACAGCTGAATCATTTCTTGCTCAAAAGCTCGCCAAAATTTGCAGCCAATGGCATGGAAAATTTTGACACAGAGGTTTGTAAAAAGCTCAAGTCAGATTGTTTTAATGGGTAGTGGCAGGAATGTTCACAGTGTGGAAATCTGGGAGCCCAGAGTGTAATCCACGTATATATAAACAGAACTGTAATGTTAGATCATCCAGGGGAAAAGAAGAGGAAAAGCTTTTCTTCTGTTAAAGGAATGCAAAAGATTTTAAAGCAATCATTTTTCACTACTAGTGATTGTGTTCCTGCGAGTAAGCAAGGCCAGCACATTAGATTTGCAAGTGTTAAGGAAATCTGACCTTTCCTGTAAATCTGAGAAAGATGACTGCCTTTGGTTTCATCCGAAATGTAGATGTGTATCTTAGCACGGCAGCTGGAAGCTTTTCTGGTTGTGGCAGACACTGTTTAGCCACAAGCTGGGGTTCTCTATCACATGCTCAGTGAGATTCCACAGGACAAAGGCTGTGTAAATTGAATTACACTAACACCACCTATGGATTCGGGGCTAGTGCATTTGCATTACAAATGCCCTTACAGCGTGCATACCCTACACTCACCAATTAGGCTTTCTTCTCAACCCTCTTGGTCCTTCATAAAAAAAAGGAAGGTTTTTTCTTTCCTGATGGAGTTGCAAAGAAAAGCTGCTAATGAAGGACTGATGAATGGTCTAATTGTGTTGCTGTTTGTATAGTTTCACCTTCATTTGCATCAGTACCAGGCACAGATCCCAAGACTCATTTTTCACTTTTCAGTGCTCCTCTTCTTTGGCCTCTGCCTGCACTAGGACCAACCAAACAAGTACATTTATCTTTGCCTCTTGGAACATGGACTCGGAATATTTCCCTTCGTGCATCCCAGGGGCCTACACGTGGTGGGATGGGACCTCTCCCCAGCACATCTGGCTTCTGTTGCAGGTTGATTTGGGAATCTGACACCAGCTGGAGCGACACAAAATGTACTGGGAGCCATCACTGCTTTCCCTTGGGAACACTTAATGCATCATCTCTAAGTGTGTCTCCATTTCCTGCTCCAAGGAATGGATCTCCTATTTAGTATCTTTTTCCAGCAATTCCCACAGCGTGTTTGACACTGTAAAATAAGTTCCCACACCTCCCAGACCAGAGAAAGCACACAAAGAGCGTGTCAAATTGCTTACACAGAACTCCTCTAAGTGATCCAATCAAAACTGAGTCAATTCCACAAACAGTGGAGCAATCCCTCTCTTCTTGTAGGAGCAAACGAGTGCACACAAGCCACGTTTGACAAGTGACTCTTCAGTTCTGGAGTTCTTTGGTTCTTCCTATTTTTCCTGTCATTTTGAAAGCATAGCAACTGCCAAAAAATAATGTTTTTCTTTTTAAAGAAGAAAAAAAAAAGAGAATGAAAGAATGTGGCGCTTTGTTTTCTATATCTGTTCAGGGAACAAGCTTCATTGATTGAATGCCAGGAAGAGGATAATGCAATCTCCCATTAGGCCTGTTTGCATCTTTTTCCAGGATGGCAGTTTAAGTCTGCTGGCTACAGATGGCCTTTGACAACTGACAACACTCGCTGTTATGCCAGTGCGTGACTTCATCTGTGTGACACTGCATGTGACTGCAGCTTTCTTCCTCTTTGCTTGCAGGAACTATTCTCCATTTCAGGAGTACCAGAAGAACAGAGGAAGTTTCCCCTGCCAGAAGCAGAAGCCTAAAAATGCCTTCGAGGCACTGGAAAAACAGTATTGTTGGAGTATTGTTGTTTGCTTGGGGCTTTAACTGCCAAGTCTGAAGTTCAGAGGCCAAATTTGGTAAAGCTTCAATACTATTTTGAATGGACATTTTTCAGTACTGGTAAGGCCCACAAGGGCATTTCAGAGTGTCCCATGCTCCAGAGTGCTTCCCAAAGGGACACCAAGCTTTGCAGCTTGTGCTGGAGGTGCAAAGGCTGCAGACCTGTGCTGGAATTTGGAGGAGTTTTTGTCTTCTCTGAATCTTGGCAACCTCAGGGTGTGCTGCAAGTTGAATGAATGAAGTCATCCATCATTTAGCAGTAACTGGAGTAGGTTGAACTCATTCCCATTCTGTCTTTTGCTTCAGAAGCAGGAAAAAATTAAGACTTACATTCTAGACTTTTCTTTTTGCCACTTCTAAACACAGGTCACAATTTGATTTAAAGTTAGTAGCTACTACTTTGTCCTAATTTTTATTATAACTCTTTGATCTAAACTTGGTTCTCAGGCCTGTTCTAACACATGTAATTTACTACTGGCTTTTTTGAGAAAAAGGGAAAATACTTTTCTATTTTCTTCAACTTTTTTCTGTTTATTGCTTTAGGCAAATAGAGAGCTGAGATAACAGGGTGGTGTGGTTCATATACAGTGTGACAGGTGCTGTCAAAGTAGTCCATCATAGGCCTGGATTGGGGATGAAATTTAGCAAATACTGGGCCTCATATCAGAAGATGACAGCCAAAGAGTTAAATAGAGACAAAAATACTGGAAGTCATATTTTCCATCTTTTTTTTAGTTGTAATAGAACACAGAAAGCCTCCTCTGAACTATATGGCACAAGTATTTCAAAATGTTCATGTTAGTAATTCAGTTTTAGCAAAACAAAGTGTTTTTCAATATCTGGGGAACAATGAAGAGTATATATAATAACCTCTGTTTCTTCGAAGATCACATTTCAATGATCCTGTCTTCACCATGGAGCCACATTCCTGTGAAAATGCCACTGCCATGAGGCTGTGAACCATGCTAATGAACGGGGAAATGAATGTGCTTAGCTGAAAATTTATTTTCTTTGAGTGATTTTGTTGTTGAGTCTGTCAAAAACTGAGCAGCCTGGGAGGCAAAGAAAAGCTGGCATCCCAAAATTTGTTTGGTATTAGTGAGGAGAGCCCTGCATCTGCAGAGCATGAGAAAATTCCATAACATTATCAAAAGGCAGCTTATTAAAATAAATTTTATTTTATTAATTTAATTTTATTAATTATTAAACATTAATCAATATTATTCAAGAATTTTTATTAATTAATAAAATAATTTTTTTATTTTATTAATTCTGGATAACTAAAATATCTCAATCAGAGGAGAGTTTAGGAAAAAAAACAACATTCTGTAAAGCTGATTCTCTCTCCATCTTGCAAGCAGGCCTAATAAGCCCTTGTGTGTTGAATAAGTCACAGAATAGGTCTGTGACTCTTCAGAGGATCACTTCTCCAAGTAGCACTCGTAAAATAATATGTTCCCCACATCCTGCTAAGAATGAGTGGGACAGATGCTGCAGATTTAACTTTGACACTTATCCCATCTGGTCAGATGGTAATGGAAGGGATGACAAAACAGAGGAATGACACTGACAAAAAGAATTTCTATCCTAGTTCCTTTAGTCATGCGGTGGACATGTTGGAAGAGCAGTCAGGGTCACATCCAGGGTGTTGGAAGTGCTGAGTTTTAGTTCCTGCTCTGTTCTGAAATCCATCACCTCTTCTATCAGGCAGTGATTGATCTCTTCAAGCTGGCAGGCACGTGGCCAGCTAAATGTCACCTCTGCTGTGATGCTCCAACCTCCCTCTTCACAGACTTAGCTACCAAAATATTTGTGTTATTCTTACAGAGTCTCCTGATGCAAGACCACTTCTAAAAGATATTAGATCAAACAAATTGATTGCTCCTTCTGCCCTTGGTTCTTGCAACAGTGGATGAATCTGCTTTCTTGTTTTGAGACTTCAGAAAGTGTGAATTTTCCCCTTGTTCAGGCTGATCTTTCTCTATCTGATGACGTGAAGTTGAGCCCTTGGAAAGGACAGGGAAGAACAGCAGCAGCTTGGCTCTGAGCAATCACTTTGGCTGGCAGTCTGGGAGAGAACACAGTCTGTTGATTGCAGTGATATAAATATTCAGGGCTGGATTGACACTATGCAGGACACAAGCCTGCTGGGAACAGTGAAATTGAGACATGACTTCTTTCCTTCTTTTGTGCTTCTTTGTGAAGGCGTGAAGGGTGTCCAGCAACAAGTTTCTTTCCTTCCCCAAAATAAGCTGTTAGAGGACAAATGGAGCTGGCCTGCAAGGAGTTGTTGGTATTGTTTTCCACTTGGTTTCAAGTTCTGCAAACAAAGCTAGAGCTGGTAAGTGAATATTGCTTAGCCTGGGTGGCTGGACCTTCCCAGAAGTGCTGAGTCTCAAGGCTGTTCTTGCTTCTCCTCAGCTAAAGAGGGGCTGTGTGAATGACAGAGAGCTTTGGTGTTGGCTACATGGGGCTGTTTTATTGCTGTAGTTCACTCCATTACCTATCAGTTTGAGGGTTGATGCAAAAGATGATGAGTTTTGGTGGCAGTGAAGAAACAGGTCTCAGTGGTAGTTAGGGGGCTGCATTTAAAATCTGATTAATGTGGTGACATCAGTATTGAGGAATGTTATTTGTGGCCAAAAGAGATCAATGGTTCTACTCCTAGACATTACCATTAAGAAAAAAAAGCTTTAAATGGCTTTCTAGTATGCTTGTTTCCTGAATGTTAAACTGATCATTAGAGCCCTTTTTAACTTATCCACTCATGGATCAGGTAAAACCAATATGATTATTCAGAAGCGCTCATCATATCCAGGAGGGATGAATATGAGTGCTAAGCTAAAAGCAGCAATCCTGCTTACCAACAGACCTAAAACTGCATCAGGTCTGGGATTTTTTTCCAATAATACAGCTAGGACCTTGAATATTTAACTGTATTGTGGAGTTGCATGTGAAGCAGAACCATTTCATTTCTGTACTTACATTTATGCCCTTTATTTCCTCTCTTCTTTTGGGGCATTTTTGTGTACACAGCAGGAGCACACCTGAGATGGGCTCTGGAAAATGTTGTGTAATCTGTAGGCAAAGAGCATTGCAGGGGAAAGGTGTGAAAGGAAAACTACCAGATTGTGAAAGGGAACCAAGACTGACTTTCTGCATTGTTCTTATTGGCACATGCTGTTTCTGCTTCACATTCTTACGTTGCTGAGAAACCCTGTCATCTGCAAACAAAACCAGCTCCTGCAGGATGGAGTGAGTGTGTGCAGAATGTAAAGAGGGAGGTGTCTGTAGGCAGCCTACAAAAGCTTGCCACATTGCTTCCATGCGCACAAAAAGTTCCTTACTTTTTGGTACCAGACAGGCACCTGTCTGCACTTAATGTATTTCATGTCAGGAAGTTTTTCTGAAGACTTGTCTTGCATATTCTTAAGTAGTAAATACAAAGCTGGTATTAAGTTATGCATTATGATCCAAAGCATTGGTCAATGTTGTATTGAAATTACAGCATGTGGAATTATAGCATGTAATTTTCACCAGGAACACCATCCCAGGGCTTGTGGCTATTTCTCCATACCCTTGAAAACACTGGTAATTTTAGTACTAGATTTGGTAAATTCTTGCATACTATCTCTGGTTCATACTTTATTGATGATAGAATTTGATCCTATAATATCTTTAATAGTTTGGTCTCTGTCCATTTTTGTGTGTCCTGCCATCCATTTGTCTCAGGATGAAAAAAAAGAGACTTAGTTGTGAATTCGTTTCTGAGCTGCTCCCCAGCATTTACCCACTGAGGGCCAAACTTGTCCTTGGATATTTAGAAGCGTAGCTCTAACTAGGAAATGCTGAAATAAAGAAATAAATAATAAAATAAAATGTATTCCCAGTGGTGAAACAACTGAACATTTTCTCAGGCAAAAGCTGCTTAGCCAGACAGCCTGAGAGCAATGGCCTGGCTGCATTCAGGATCCCTACAGGAAGACACTTCTGGTAATGAAGCCTTGACACCGGGAAGCTGGTGGTAGCAGATGGCAGTGCACAGGCTGGGCCAGGGGTCTCCTCACGTTCCAGTGCCCCATTATATCTGCACGGGGCTTCTCTCCTTAATAGGGGAGTCGGAGCTGGGCTTAATGGGCTCTGACTGATGACTAAAAAGGGGAAAAGATGAAGAGTTGGCTCCTTTGTGATTTTCCTTTCTTTCACCCATCTTTGACAGGCTGTAAATGGATTTTCTGTAGCTGCTGCATTTCACTGGGGAAATGAGCAGGGTGTGTTTTTAGATGATTAGTCATGATCTGTAGGGTTTGTACTCAGCCCTTGCACTGCATCCCTGTGAGACCAAGGAGGCCTTTAAGTTTCCAAATGGGAATTCCTACTGGGATGTTGATGGGGAAAAAATTGCCTAAATTCTGTTCATGCTCAAGGCAGTAACAAGACCTGTCTGACTTCATGGCTTGTGACTAAAGCAGGCTCTGGGCAACCATGTGACTACCTGGCTCCTCTTTAGGAGCTGCCTCTGTGCCACTAAACGTGTGTCAGCACCGTGGGGAGAGAAAAGACTCCATTGTCTCCATTGCCTCAGCCCACCCTCTTGCCTTTTAGAAGGCTTCAGATTTCCAGATATTCATGTGTATGTTCAACGGACAGATTTAGGTGATAAGGTTAAGAAATGTCAATGTTTATCCTTCAGGCTTAGCATGTAATTCCAACCTCCAGGAAAACTCCAGGGAGTAAATTCCCTGATGCCCCATGTTTGTGCTCTGCTTGCAGAGAGCTTGGCATGTGCCATGTTGCAGTGCTTGTAGGAAGTGTGTTTGTTGGATGAGTATTTCACTGTTGCAGTCTTGAAAAAAGAATGAGGGTGATTCATGAACTGAGAATACCGCTGTCTGTACAGGAAAAAACCAAAACCAAACCTTTGTAAACAATCTATAATCCAACTAGAAAAAAGTGCTGTCTCTATTGGTATGTCTTAGGTGAGGCTGTAAGGCAGGGAAGGAAAAAACTTTCATTCAGGCGAGCTTTTTTCAAAGTTGAGTAATCTGAGCATATTTGGGCTTTTTTCAAAGTACATAGAGTCCCCAGACAGATGCAGTCATCAGCTTCTTCCAAAAGCCCAATATGGCTATGTCACTGCACTGTGCTGGAAGAGATTGCAGAGGTTATTTAGTGGGGATTCCCACTTGGATGTTTGTAGGAAGCAATGACCTAGTGCTGGGTCTTGGCAGGTGAAAATGTGTGAAGCACAATAGGGGCTGGAAAAGAGAAACCTCTTTCACAGATGGGGAAATGTACAGATAATTTAGGCTACAGATTTTAGCTTAGGACACCTGAAATATTTCAGAGAACTTCACACAGTATGTTCCTTAGAGCTGAGTGATATCCTGGTGTTTCTAGGACTTTTCACTGTCATCTCACTTGGCACTGAGCAAGAGATCCAGTCTTAAAACAATTAATTGACTTGGTTTAAGCAGGTAACATACGGAGATAAATGGTACATTTACAAAGGAAGGTGAGTGGCAGATAGAAAATGGAGTCTGCTGTTTATTACTCTGAGAGTAAGCCAGAAAGAACAGTAAAGCCTGTCACAGTTTAGAGAGTGTCTTTTGTGTGTCTGCAAGATGAGGAAGTCAAACCATGAAGATTTAATGTCTGTGGAATTCAGGGGAAAGATTCCCTAAGGAGTTGGGGTAGTCTGGAGACTAAGGCTGGGGGACAAGGTTTGCTGTCACCTCACAGGTCTGTGTCTCCTTTAGTAGTCACCAGTGAATTTTATCACTATTTCCTCAAATTAAAAACAAATCAAAATATATTTCTGTTTAAAAACCATAAAAAGATTAGAGGGCGTTTGAAGAAACAAGCATAGAAAGATGGAAATAACTATATTTCTCAAAAGAGGAAGGGAATGAAGGCAGAGTACTGAGGTGAGGTATGTATGATTTGAGAAGAGGCTACTCCAGGCTTACTCTGGTGGTCTTTGCACTGCTGGCCTTTACAGTCAGTGGTTCTGCTTCTCCACAAGAAACAAGGGCAAGCCTAAAAAACACAGACACCTCCAGGAGGCAGTTACTCAGCTGGCCTCAATGCCACGGGGTAATTAACATAATTGGCATCTCCTTGTTTATGGTAGCTGAGGATCTGGCCAAAATAAGTACTGTGTGTAGCACAATTGTAATGTACCTTCAATTCACAAAAAATTAGAAACACTTGTAATTGCTGGTATATCCTGTCAATAACCAAAAGAGACTCAGTCATTCATGTCTGTTTAAACTGCAGCTGGAAGAAGCAATAGCAGATTTTCTGACTCAGGTATGGAAAATGAAGGCTTTTGTTCAGCCATGAGACATTTGGATGTGGTAGATCACCCACACTTTGATAACATAAATAATGAAGTGGTAAAGTGCTCTTAGTACCCTACTAATTGGTTACAATGGAAGTAAATTTCCTTGGTTGAAAATTGCTTAATGGGCAACTTGAGATCGGTTTCCTTTGTTTGAGAGGTTGTTTAGATGTTTATTGTACTGTACAGATAACAGAGTTTTGGTCGAAAGTTTTTAGCCTAAGTCAAAAGAGCAAGATCAAAGTTCTAGAAGAAAAAGCAGTCTGTTTCAGATGGGCTTTAATTGCATTTTGGAACAAGAAAGGGACAAAAATTATCTGTCTGCTGTTGGTGGATGGAGAGAAAGAAAATCATCAATAGAGCATGGAAATGGAAGAATAATAATTGTAGACCTGTCAGTGAAAGTATTTTTATTCAAATAAGAGCTCAGTTTCATCTCTGTCAGTTTACCCACTGGCTGCTCTCTTCAGTACTTTCACTTTCCATGGCAGAACTTTCACTGATCATTTCTGCAGCTGAACATTCCACATTTCTGCCTTCTCCCTAGAGATAAATACTGAATATCTTTCAGCCCAGGTGGTTGTTGTCTGGGCTATAAGGGGGAAAGGGACACTTATCCAATTAATTTTTCTGGTCAGAATTTAGTGAAATAATTCTCTGCTTAACTTGCTGTGTGATTTTTTGGTTATGCTTGAGCAGTATTAGGTCATGCTTTTGCATGACTGCTATGAATTAAGTCTCTACCAAAGGTTTTACATATCCATCCGCTGCTCCTCTTTACCACAATGAATCTTCTGGAAGATCCCATTTGGAAAAGGCTGAAATTGTGATATCTTTCAGTTATACTTAAGTACTCTTGGATTCCTGGGATCATACAGGACTAACTCTGCAGTGCCTTGGGGCTGTGCAGAAATAATGGGAGCAGGCGCTCCGGCAAGTTCTCAGGGATAGTTCCTGAAATTCAGGTCCTCTCTTTGGAGATAATTCCTTATGCACCTTGGTGTTGCTGTTAGGCAACACAGGCTTATTTCCTTGAGTAAAATTCACATGTGAGGCTTGTTGAGTATTTTTGGCTCCAGTGTAAACATGAAACTATGTAAATCAAAGTGTGCTGGATATATTTTTATTGCTGTTGCAATCTTGTTGCTTCAATACACAAATAGTAAAATACAGTTTAGGGGAAGCTAGAAACTTAAGGTTTGTTGAAATATTTACCAGCGAAAAGACCCGAACTTGACATCTTTGTGATGATGTAAATTACTGCAGCCTAATGTAAGTATCTGCTGATGTATGAGGCCTGTAAACATTTCTGCATTTTTGAAGTCAGAGGATGGATATTTGTCATTAACTGTATCATAAAAATTGAATACAGATCACAGCCTGACAGCCTGGTTTATCCTGCACGTGTTAGAGACTATTGCAGGGGGTTTGTACTGAGTGCCATCATATTTATGGCTGGAGTCTGCAACTTTTATACACGTGAATTATTTTATTTTTGTGAATACTGTTATTGAACTCTGCATGGAAATATTTTTAATGTGGAGCCTTGGACAGTGTAAATTCTTCGGAGGAGCAATTATTATGCCTAATTTTTGGCTCTGTTGTAACAGGAATTGTAATTTAACCACATATCAGAAATATATTAGTAATAACAGAAACAGCAAATACACTTTCTAAAATGTACTTTGAGAAAGGGCATACGCTTGCTAACCATTGAGAAGGAATTTAAAGGAGTGAAAAAACATTGGATTTATGTAGGCTGGGAGACAAAATCTAAATTTGTCAGATAGACTTGTCTGTGTCCCTGCATTTGATTTGTCTGTGTCCCTGCATTTGATTTGTCATGCTACAGGTATTTGGGAAAATGGAGGTTAATATTTTAACTGACTACATTTGAAAAGAAACTTAGTGTTGTGGGCCAAATAAAATCTGGTCTCAGTACTTACACTCCTGTGATTTCAGCTGAAGTGCTTATGGTAAATCAGATTTGGGCTTGACTGTAAACCATTTGTTGATCTTTTTACGAAAGATCAAATTAAAGTCTTGCTGTGATCAAGCAAATTTCTACTGAGGTTCGAGTCATTCCAACTAATTTCAGACCATGTCAGCCATTGGCCTGTTTTTTTTACATAATGGGATAATTAGCATAGATTTTGGTCTTTGTATGGATACCTGAGAACACTCAAATATATTCTGTCATTTGTCCAAAATTTTGAGCCAAGTTTTCCATGTTAAATAATTATATCTGGATGAAGTTATAAACTCAGATTAGTACTTTACACTACTGAGTAAGTTGCACCAATTTCGTATGGAAATGCATTAGATTGTGTAAGATTTCCTGCTGCAACACCTCTCTTACTGAAACCTTTCCTAACAGAGAAAATCTACTGGCTCAGGTAGGAACACTCATTTTTTCCCTGAACCATGGAAGTGTAGCCATTCAGAGATATGCACCAGGTCTTGTAATTTATATTTTCTAACTGCTGTATAATGTCAACGGCTTCAGCAGCATCTTTGTGTGCCAGGCTGGAGTTCACTTTGCGTGCCCAGCACTAGAAATGCGTGGCTGATAAGCTGATGCACTTTTTATCTAATTTGGAGCCTGACTGACATCTCCAAACACTGTTGTATCTAAACAGCTTGAATATGTGACCTCATTCCTTAAATACCATCACTTGAACAGCTCTTGTTGCTAAAATAAAAGCAGTGTTGATGCTCGGTTGTGAAAACTCCCCCAGCCCCTCTGACAGGCGCACACCAAACCACACCTCCTTTTACTATGATAAAAAAGTTCATTTGTAGCCATTCCAGGGTACCTGCAGCAAAGGCACCGCTTGGTTTGTCACTCTCTTTATGTTAACCTGTGACTGGCACAGAAATTCAGGCACATGGAAAAGGACTCGGGAACAGTTCCCAAGGAAAATGATCCCAGAAAGGTGAAGTGGCTTCGTTTTGTTTTCTTAGCTGACAAGTAGTTTAACTCCTCTCTAAACTGAGGGAAGATTGGAGTTGAGCCAAACTTTCCAGAAAAGAGGCCAGGATCAGCTTTCCCCTTTTATGCTGGTTTTTAATGCTCAGAAACAAGTCCTCTGCATTGCAGGCCTGTGTCAGTACTTTGTTAAATATAACTAGAGTTTTGAAAACACAAGCTATGCCCTCCATTCATATACAACCATGTGTTTTTCTGCAAACAGTGTCCGTTAAAAAAAGCTTAAAATTTTCATCTCTTGAATATCATTTCTGTGGGAGAGTTGAGGTGCACACCCTCTGCAAAGTAAATAAAAAAGAAAAAAATGTTCTCCTTTTAATAAACATACTTATTGCTTAATCCTTAAACAGATCTTTTTTTGGTGCTGAAAATCTCCAAAGAGAAGTCACTACTTTTAATCTTTTCATCCAGTGATAGGAACTGCCATCAGGGTTAGTGTCTGGTTGTCATCTGCTTCTTATAGCTCAGTATTGTTTTGGTAAGGGAAGACTGATGGAGAGTGACAACTGCAATTTGCATTTTAATTTACAGCAACCAGATTCAGCATTTACTTAGAAATAAAGGACTTCCACGTAGCTTTGGACACCAAACCTGCATTTTGGGGGAAAAAGGGGAAAAAACTCTTACATAACTGGTGATCACAGCAGGTTGGACATGTCTGCAGGAGAAAACCAGCCAGTGCTGCTGACTTGCCCATTGCCTGGGCACTCCTGGTACCTGCTGGTGGGACAGAGAGCGCTCAGGCGAGCCCGAGTTTGGCACTTGGAAGGTGAGGGAGTCGCTGCTGTAGGGAAAGCACTCGGTGGTGACTCCACAAGGCTCTAAAGGTCAAGAGGAAGCACCTTGGGGCCAATATTGAATGTGGCTGGCAACCAGGGTAACTAAGCCTCTAAGGGAGTTATGTGCTTACTCTGCCTGCTGCCAACAAAACTCCTGCCAACATCTTTTTGTAGCAGATGAAGTCTATTAATTCTGCATGCATACACAGCAGAAGAGAGGGTCTGACATCACGCTGGCCTCCATGGAACAAAACACAGACATGAGGAAGGGCAGGCGCATCCCAAAGTGGCGAGGAAGTGGATTGGCAATGTTCCCAAAAAGCAAGGAGAAGTGTCTCACTCCCACGAAGGCACTGGCTGTGTGCTGGTCCTTAGGGTTGAGAAGGAGCACTGTGAGATGTTGTAAAGGGAACACAGTTTAAGGACATCTAGAGAACACAGGCATTTTCTCTACTCGTACTGCAATAATTTGCAGACTTCTTAACACTCTGCTTATAGACAACTCAGGTGCACTGACAGTGCACAGAAGTGGCAGATGGAATCCTGGTAATGATTTTTAATTACATCTTTGTGATACTTGGCATATGAATGAAATTTAGGCTTCCTGATGGTTTTATTAGATCCATAAGTGAAAGATTTACAGACTGAAGGAAAGAGCTGAAAATAGGGCTGTAAGGAGATCCATAATGAGTAATTTAATGAAGTAGTTAAACCCACTGTAGAACACAAATTGTTTTTAATTGGAAACATTGGACAGTTTAATCTTTCTATCAAATGTTCAGAGGAAATCAAATACCCTGTTGTATAAAAAGCAGCTGGGACACAGGGAGAATGGTCCTTATATCAGTGCTCTGTAAGAGGTCAATGACAATTTTAATTGATGCTATTTCAGTTCTTGTGGTATGGTGGTAACAAGAATAGAAATATCTGAACTGCTTGTTCTTAGAAATGTGTAGACATTATCCAGGAGAATTTTCAGCTTAGAATCAAGTACAAGGATTAGATGAAATCTGCAAATACAAAAACAATAAACGCTGTTAAAGATCATTTTGTGGATACATCCCATTCCATTAATTTCTGAAAAATACATGGAGTCACTTATTTTCAAAGACACAGTTAGCAGTGTGGCCAGATATTATTAAATATGCATCTTGTACGAAACCTAGCATTACAGTTCTAGAAAAAAGTTTTTAAACAATTGCTTTAAAACCTTTACTTGATTTTTTTTTTAACTTTGCAAAGCCCTTTTTATGCTTCTTTCTTTGTTAGCCTGAGAGCACAGCATGGTCCTGTTAAATCCATCTCTTTAGTCAGTGTTGCATACCATCCCAAATAGAAACTAAAGGAGTGGGAATATGGGCTCAATTTGGAATAACAGAAGTATTCCCAGCTTGGTTTTGCTTTTTTCAAATACACAGAAGAAGATTCTGGGTCCATTAGAAACAATAACAGGAAACAGAATGTAACTAATTTTGAAGGTAGAGTATTTCTAAAGCTTGTCTGTCAAGAGACCTATGTTCATTAATTCATTAAAAAAAAAAAAAAAAAAGAAGAAATCTGTGGTCTTTTGGTCGTTGCTATGTCAGCCCTTAGCTCGGAGTGTTGTTCATCTGCTGGTACTGTGCTCTTCATGTAGCCCATGTTTCACGTGGCTCATCTCAAACACCTTCAGCCTGAGTGCAGCCAGCCAGGGCCTGAGCTCACGCCAGGCCCCAGCAGAGGGATTCCACTGCAGCAGCCTGAATGTATATAAGCTGAGTCTCAGCCAATAGCTCATTGCTGAAGAAGCTTGGATCTGATTTTAGTGACAATATATATAACATGAACTCTCTAGAGCTAATCTTTATCCAGGCTGGTAAAAATTTAGGGTCGCTTACCTTTTCCCAGAAGCAAATACACCTTTTCATGGTTTCACACATTTCTGGGGTTATCTTTTGAACATGTTTATCAATGTCATTAATGTGTAAAGCTATGCTGTGCATTCTTAGAAGGAGGTTGTTCTCCTTCCACTGCAGAGCTGTGCAGAAAAGCTCTCTCTGGAGAACCAAGAGGGAGATGATTTCTCTGCCCTGCTTCATGCCCAGAAAGTGGTCCCTAACCCGCAGCTCCAACCATTGCAGCAAGGCTTCACATTAGTCCTCATGGCACTTCGAAGCTTTGTGAGCACCGGGGATTATATCAATACTGGTAACTGTGTTAGGATAACACCAGCTATCTGTGTGTCCTTTGTCCCCTGCTTGCTTTCCCGGACTCTTGTTATTTTGGCTCACTTGTGTTTCTCCCTTGGTCCCAGCAGTCCCTGGGTTTGTGGCTGAACTGTCACTCCTGTACACACTCAGAAGTAAAAATGCTGAGCTGAGCAGCTGCATCTTTTCAACTGTACATTTTCAGGTCTGAACACTTTCTGTTTTTTCTCCCCAGCTCCATTGTGCTTTCAAGGTTTTAGGTGTAATCCTTCCAAAGAGCATTAATCACATTAAAGATTTAATCATAGTAATGGTTTTGCTTATTACTGTTATTATACATTCAAATGTCTTTTCAGCTTTTATTTGTGGGTGGGGTTTTTTGCTTAATAGTTGATTGAAGGTGCATTCTTGGTCTACAAGAAATTTAATCTGAGTGATATTCATAAATGCAGAGACTCAAATTTGTTATTATTCAATAAATGAGTGTGTGTCTGTTTCAGAGTATTGTCTCAGGGTAGCACCTTCCTATTTTTGATATCTTTTTACAACCGGAACAGGCAGAATGGAAGGTCAGGCTATGAAGTCAGTGCTGGCCATACAGAGAGCAGTGTAACAACTGCCTCTTGATTTATTTTGCACCAGATTTTAGTTCTCTTGCCTTCAGATACCCATAAGCAACTGCATTTTACTGTAGTAACACTTAATACACATCCCTGAGAGAAAAATTGGTTCTCAGAAATAAATTTTGAATAAAAAGGTGAGTAGAGAAAATATAGACTTAATTGTATACCTAAAATAACAGAACTGACTCAAACTGTAGATACATTCAGTGCAGCAAGGGAACCTGAAATTAGATTTTTTTTTCTTTTGTTTTCTGCCTCATATGGTTTTCTGCTTGTAATGAGAGCTTTATGCCCTTTTCTTTCTCTGTCTTCTTTTCAAATAAAACTGAATCAAACTATTAATACATTCAGTACGGCAAGGTAACCTGAAATTACACTTTTCACTGTTTCTTTTCCTCATCTATTTTTGTGCTAGAAAAGGGGATTTCTTGCTCTTTCCCTTTTGTCTTCATCTGTTACAATTTCTATATATTAGGCTCGTGATTCATTTCACTCTTTTCTCCTAACCCTCTCATGTCTGGCCACAGGCCACTTTTCCAAAACCCCAGTGATACAAATTCCATTTTGTTCTGCTTTCTTCTTTTTCCACCTGCTGCTGACTGACTCTGCTTGGCTTGTCCTCCCATCCCAAAGCTTGCTCAGCGATCAGCACAGCTTCTATAGGCAACTTCCATCCACAACTCCCCACCTTCTCCATTTGCCATTTCAATCTCTCTCCCACGTAACCATCGCTGGGGAGCCCCAAAACTCCCAGCTCCAGTGCTGGTTGCTCTGCTGGAGAAAATTACTTTATTCAGGCACATGGGCAGGAACTGCCAGCTCTTCTCCATGCTGGCTCTGTTAGGTAGCCAGGATTTTTGGGAGAGCAGCACACAGCTCATGGCAGGGCCAGAGTTTCTGTGGAGAACACAAATACATGCGGCGATCATGTGGGTTCCTTTTCCAGGTATTGCCAAACCCCAAACCTGCCTATCCTGTCCAATCCCATGTGATGTTGCCCCAGGTGACACAGCTACAAACAGATATATCCCACACGCCTGTGTGCTGCCAAGGCTCAGAGAGGATTTTAGACCAAACCAATCCTGTGCCGACATGACACAGAACAAATGACAACGAAATTGGTCTTTGTATCATGCTGTTAACTTCATGGGCTGAATGACTCCTCTGAAGTTTGCCAGTGTGGGTTACCAGGTTCAGCAGTGCTCCCAGCTGACGTGTCTGCTCTGGCTGCCCGGTGGGGACAAATCTGATTGGAAAAGATTTGAAAAAGCCCCTGGTGGCAGAAGGTATTTATAACCCCGCACAGCGTCAGGGGCTGCCTTCGGCACTGTGGGCTCATGGTGCTGTGCTCTGTAAATCGCAGATTATGGGGGCTTTGCTTTAGGAGCTTACAGCTGAGGAGGGCTCACAGGAGAGTGTGCATTACCTGTCAGAGAACAGATAGTCCCAGCATATGGAGCTAAACCTAGTACTATGGTATGTTGTTCTGAGCTCTCTTTGATTTTCTCAACGCATGTGTATCTTTCCTTACTTGTTCTAGACTTGTCTTGCAAATCCCAAACATCTACAAGAGAAAACAACTACCCAAGAATGGGAAGTGGAAAAGCTGACTGCTCTTTTTCCACTGACCCCTTTGGTTTGTTGTTGCCTCAGTTTTCCAAAACACCCCTACGCAACACATCTTTCATCCACCTGTTGTATTGAGCTTTGTGAACTGTGTGTAGGAGGAATTGACTTCAGAACGTGCCAATGTTGTGTAACACACTGAGCCTTGGTACTTGACTAGGGAACCTGAGCACTCCAGAGGGTAAACTGGAGTTTATATAATTAGTGTCCAACAGCCAGTCTGATCGATTTGGCTTTTTTGGTTCACATTTTGGATATGCATTTATCCATACATCCATATATATGCCACACACAATTAGAAATGCAGAAAATACTTAGACTGAGGTAATATCTATAATTTGAACTAAAATTTCTAAGCAGAGAGGAAAAAATCCCTTACACAATGTGTTAAAACTTACATATTAGTAGGAATGCAATAAAAATTTAAATATCATCCATAAAACGATCTAAAACAACCAATGTATCATATACTGTGTATTTATATGGCAGCACCTGATTTCATTGTCAAAACAGTTTAAATAGCTCTTGCTATTCTGAAAAATATGAGTGCTGACATCCCGTGCTATTTTTAGGAATAATATGTTTATCTTTATTTAGTTGCACTTAGATGGATGCTATATGGAGAAGAAAGAATTACCCAGTGCTGGGCTGTTTTAGTCTGGGGGAACTAAAGTTAATGGTTTGCGATGGTGCCAGTGCTGATCTTTCTGTTCTGTGGGTCAGCAGCTGGAGGTCTGGTCCATTTTGGAATCTCTTTTTGTCTGCTCCCAGCTGTCTTCCCTCTTATCCCGCAGTGGGATACATAAATTACTTTTACAAGTTCAGCATTCTGGAGCAGTCACAGAAGTGGATTTTAAAGGGGGAGAAAAATCCTCAGATGAGAGAAGAGAGGCTGATTCTTCCAAGGTAGTAACAGTCACTCATATCATGGAAAAGCCAGGATGGAATATTACACTTGGTTAATATAGAAAGCATATCCTTTGTGGTGCCTTACAATTGTTTTTTTTTTTTTTAATACTCTTGAAGAAAAAGAAAGGATACTTTTCTTCAAAGAAGCATGCAGTGCAACAATTGAACATCAGTATGAACTTCCAAGCTATAAGAACGCTAAATCAGGTCAGATGAGCAGAACATGTGAGAAGTGATGATCTGCTGAGGGGCTTTGGCTGCAAATAGACTGAATCTGAGGATTCTGTGAGAAAAGAGTAGAAGGTAAGCATGACACTTCCATAAGTACTGCAAAGACACCACATGAGTAATCAGAGGTACATTTGACCATCACATCAGCTACATGAGCACCCTGAAGTATCAAGAAACTGCCGAAATATAATCTGGGATCACCAGTTATTGAGCAAAGTGGAGGAATTTTTAGATGTAACTAATAGGACCAAGGAGGTTGTCTTCTCACCATACAAGGAATGTATTTGAAATGCCAATCAATAGGCCTTTGTTTTGAGTCTCTGCTTTTTTGCTAAGACACTTACAAAACAGTTCTACACTGTAAGAAATACAGTGTGCTAAAAGAACAAGTAAAATTGACATGAATTCGGTGGCAGCCTAAAAGGGATCACATATCTGTGTGCCTTGTTCTTCTTCCAGAGACAGGCTAGGTAAAAAACTGCCGCTGATGTAGTGTCCAAAAACTGCTCAGGGACATTGCCTTTACAGCCCACTGCAGAGTTGAAGAATTACATGATTATGTGATTTTCACTTCCCTGGAAGTGTTCAAGGCCAGGTTGGTCTTGGAGCAACTAGTTCTAGAGAAAGGTATCCCTGACCATGGAATGTGGGGGCGGGGCGGGGAGAGAAATGAAATGGTCTTGAATGTCCCTTCCAGCCCAAATCTTTTTATGATCCTATGATCTTATTCTTTTAAGCAACTGTCATTTACAAGAATTCTGTTGAATCAATTTACTTGGATAACTCTTAAAGAAAGACTGCTATTCTAAATTCTGATTTTATTTTCAAAATCTTCAAGTGGGTAAAATTGAATAAAAACAACATACAACTAGCTGCCTTTAAAGCCAAACTGATTGGGTTTTTTTTTTCAATTTACCCAGGCATTTCTCCCCAGGATATGGTCAAGTTATTTCCAGGATCATATGTTAAAACTTACACTGTTTAGCAACCTGATTCTACCTGATGGAATAAATCCAGTAAATCTTAGCTAACAGATTGTGCTGAAGTAATAATTTGAGCAGATGTTATGTGTCATTCAAGTAGTTAGTTTTTACTGAAATAAGTTAGTTTTTCACAAGTTACAATGAGAAGAGTAAAAACTATATTTGCACTGGAAGAAAAAAGCATTTTAAATAGTTTAGAGTAAGGGATACCTGCCAAACATCATGCTCTAGAAATCTGAAGAACTTTGGTTTTCTTTTGGGACTAAAGTAGCCCTGTGCCACTTCTTTTCCATGTGCTGTTTTCTCAGTATCTTTTCCTTTCATTTCTGCTCCTTTTTACAGGATATATCAGAAAGACTTTAGCCTACAGGATTCCTTTTTTTCACTTGCCAACACTGTGGTTGCACTTAGGTAGTCTGTCACCACTGGCATGACTCACCTAAAATACATCCCTTTCTACACCAGTCAGAAACTAGTTCCAAACCAGTAAAACAAGTAAATTCAAGTTTCCTATAGCTCCAGGTCTTACACTGTTTGCATCTCTATCCTGGAATATCTTCAGTTGTTCTCACACCTCTCATCCTCCTTTTTGGTTTTGCCATCTGGGTAAATGACAGACAGGCTTGTAAAGACTACTACTTCCACATCAGTGGAATGGAGAACCACCAGGTTCTCCTGGCTCCCTCTGCACAGGAGAGTTCATCAGCTCTCTCTAATTCAGCCAGCTGCTGGTTTCTACAAAACTATCCAGAGTTCAATGTCCTTGAATCTTCTGCCACTGCCATAGTTAACTAAAATTGCCCAAAGTTTTCAAAAGCTGGAATATTTTATCTGGGGAAATGTGAGGAAGGTAAAGGGCTTCAGTGTATGACCAAGCTGGACATGATACTGAGAAAGCAGGAAAGTCATGTTGGACATTTCTTAGCTGTCCTATCTTTGTCTGACCCAGATAAAAGGAAGAGCTCCCTAAATAAGAAAGAAGCCTCGGTCCTGGTGGTGTTTTCCAAAGCTGCCCTACATTCCGTCCCTGGAAGTCAGAAATGCTCTGTGGCCCCAGGTACCACCATGACCCAGGTGAAGACTCCAGCTGCTGTAGCCTGCTAAAGGCATTTGCAAGGGACAAGTTGTTAAGAAGTGAGCAAAGTTGTGGAAAATAGCAGTTCTTCCTTTCAAATGTGAGTTCAGATCAATGTGCTGCTCCCTCTGCACACTTTGCCTGTATAGTTAAGTTTTCTAATTCCAGTAGTGATGCCATCAGCCTTGTCTCCAGTAATGGTGAAAGCGTTGCCCTCATCAATCTGTTTGTTTTCTTCCTCGGGCACATTTGGCAGCAAAGGGAATAATCCTGAATGTCGGTTACCAGTCTGTTTCTTTCCTAAGTGGGTCAATATCAATGCTGAGAAAGAGCAAAAATTGATCTCTAATATAAATGATATACACTTTTCCCTTTACAAAGCAAACCAGCTTAAATTCCAATTTATTATAACTGTAATAAATCCCTAAGTTTTAAAAAAGCTCCTAAAATAATGTATATCAAATGCCATGATTTCAGAGTGCTCATTCTTGCTGTTGTAAGTTCTAGTCACTGAGTGAGTGGCATCACTAGCTCAATACCCGGAGAATATAGAGGTGATTTAAAATAAAAATTAGGAGGGGGGAACATGAATTAGAAGAAGTAATTGATACTATCTGGAGCTGTTTGCTAATAGAGAATGGATTTTTTTTGTCTAGATCCCATGGAACTGATGGTCGTTATGTTCCTCGAGAGTGTTATGGCCAAACTGGTAAATGAATAATTTAATTGTATTTCTTAAAAGTGTGAGGGGCTGACAAGTAGTGACATTAAACCTAATGTGGGGAATTACATGTATTCTGAGAATTAGAAAATTCTGGGGGTGTCAGTAAGACATAAAATTAACTGTATTGTCCTTTAAGTAAGACCAAAGGGGTTCTTTCCGAGAAAAAGAGTAATCAGACCAAATTCCCATTAACAGTGGATGCCTGTGCAGCTCTAGTGAGGTGAGTTTTTCAAGTCAGAGTCTCACTTGCTGGAGAGCATTGTTGTTTTAGTTCCCTTCAAATGCTGAAGAGATGAACAGATGTGTTCTTGTTCACTGTTGTAACATCATTTTAATGGTGCACATCAGCTTTGGTTCCTCTGAATGACAGCTTACAGAGACCAAAAAGAAATTACCTGGATCTAGGAATTTAAAGCTGCAGCTAATGGCAGCTTTTCACTGGTGGCACTTGGTGTCTTTTGGAGCTGTCCTGAAACTGCTCTCATTCATGCAGATGGATGGGCTCAGCACCTGGCTGGCTGAAGGAAGTTCTACAGGGTGTGTTGTGACAGGTCTGAATCAGAGTACTGTATATTGGCATGGTTAGTGGGACATTTACTGTAGAAATGGATGTGTTTGATTCCAGTCAAATAATTCCAGAATAATAAGTGCTTGGAACACTAAAGAACATAACAGGTTAGAAAAGTTATCATCAAGAAAATGTTATTTATAGCGGAGGACAAGGAAGGCCCCACAGAAGATTCCAATAAAGCCCAGCCTGGCTCAGCTACCATCAAGAGATGGAAATCCCTTTGTTCTATTGTTTTCACACTTTTCCCCCTCCATATGCTGAATTTGTATTAATAAACTAAGCAGTGATTTTTTCACAATATGCCACTGCTGATCTTGAAAAGAAGTACAGCAGGCATTCAAGTGAAGACAAACCTGTGAGGCAAATCTGCTCGATTTAGCACTGGCATAATCGGAAAACAAAGAATTGCAGAGTTTTATCCTTCCAGAGATAAAGACATTATGTCTGAAACCTGGGAGATTGTCCTTAAAGCTTAAAAGGAGGGACAGAAATCCAGCCACCCTCGCAGTTTTAAATCCATCCTTTAAAATGGCTATCTGAGACCAAACGTGGGGATTTTTTTCTGTTGGATCCTGCTGTGAAGTGACAGTACTGCATTTGTCCTATCACCATTATTATCTTAGTCCATGATCTGCTGTGATATCATATTACTTCTGTGTAAGATAAAGCAGAAGGTCAGAGTGGACTGACAGAATCCCACCAGTACGTAACCACTGGCAGGACTGCTGTGGAAATTCAGAAACATCCCCACTCTCATGGAATGCTTTCCTTCCTAACTTTGCTATAAGAAAGCAACTCATGAAAACTAAGTTTGCACTACGTTTTAAGTAAAATAAATTGCTGAATATCTGCAAAGTACTCCTACTTGTTGACAATCTTCCTAGCAGAATTGTAAAATGCTTTTCCAAAGAGCTAAAACCTGGGCTGTTTTGCAATTGTTGCAGTACTACAGATCTCTGTTTTCATCTTGCTTGTTAATTTGACTTGCTCAGAGAATATGGAACTCCCTTCCTGTTTCCCCCCAAGACCTTTAGTCACTTCCTGTCTCTAAATAAAAACTCCTTTCATTTGTTCTTAATTGATGATAGAAACTCTTCCAAGTATTCTGATAAAATCAGCCAAATTTTATATAGATTTTTTCCTTCCTGTAGATGACCAAAAATTCCCATATTTAAATATGTCAGCACTGTGTCTATACTCAGAATTTTAAAGGTACCTTGTTGCCTTAAGTTATATAATAATGGAATTTAAAAATCCATTTTCTTATTTAACCAAGAGATGCAAAAAGTAGATTTGCTGGTGAAATTATTAAGACCTTATTCAATCAAAGTATTTTATTTGCTATGCCTCCATTCTGCTGCTGCTGTGGCATCCCTTATATCACTGTAAAAGGGGCTGACTTGAAAAGATAAATGGATAATTTGTCAATGAACACCCAAAATCATAGGGGCAAAAAATGGCATCTAAAGACCTGGCAGTTTGTCAAGGGCTTATTCACCTGCTGGAAACATTTATCTCCATCAGAATAACAATGTTGCCCCCACTGTGTTTATAAAAATTGTTTGCACATTTATTTTGGTAATTTCTGGTAGTGATATGGAATATTGATGTTTTTGTACATTCTTGAAAAAGAAAAAAATTTCATCTGGAATTTCCTGTGCCTGATCTGAGACTGGATTGGATGCAGGGAAAGGCTGCTTGGAGGAGCAGGGGGAAGGGTGACAGCACAGCTTCTCCAGTGTTAGCTTTGGAAAGCAAGGGCTGGGCAAAGTGTATTCTTAGGAATTAAAGTTCAGAGAAAATAACCATTTAAAGGGAAAAGTGGTAAGAGGCTGTACTTGGCCTTGAGCAAATTAGGACTGGAAGCTGGAAGGTCTCTTATCATTTAGAAAAGGGGGTATCTCAGAATGGCCTTCCTAATAGCAGCAACAAATATTTGGCTTCAGACTGTTCATGCAAAGAATACGATTTGTTTTCCTGAGGCAAGAGAGGACTCGGTGCTGGGACCCCTTGGAGCCCCTCCACTCACTTGTTGCCATCCCAGTTTCCAGACGGTGACTGAAACTGGTGATTGAACCCCAGTTTCCAGCCAGAAGCTCTTTGCTCTGCAGTGTGAGTGAGATGCAGCTGCCCCTCAGTCCCTCTGTGTGCTCAGGTGCACTGAACTGATCCCACTCAGGAGCTTCTCCTGCTCCAGGCTGTCAGTCCCTGCCTAATGGGACAGCTCGCGGATGTCCACCTCGCATCCATGGCGCCTTACACGGCAGAAGGGAAGTGCCAGGGGAGCTGCTTCTTTCCTTCTCATGTCTCACTGAACTGGCAGCTGCTTGCCCTGAGTGTTTCCATGAACTAATCTCTTTATACGGGAGAATAAATCACCTGTGGGTTAAAAATAATAATAACGTTGGAATAGTGTTAAATATAGAATTATAAGGCCTTTTGGTCTTATTGAGGCAGCTGTGTGGGTGGAAATCGCATCCAAATAGTTGCTATTTTACTTAAATTAAGTGTTACCCTAAGGGCTTTGGCCAATATTCCATCTCTGAGCAGAAAGCTGGAGACCACACCAGAGTCTAACATGAGGCAGGTGCCAAGTTTTCTTCTGCTCTCCCTCTCCTCTTTCCTTTCTTCTTTCCATTCCTCTTTTTCTCCCCTTTCCTCTTTCCTTAATTTTTTTCTTCCCTTTTCCTTCTCTCTTTCCTTTTCCTTCTTTCCTTTCTTTTATTCCTTTTTCCTTTCCTTCCCTTTTGCCGCTTTCCTTTTCCCTCTTTCCTTTCTCTTATTCCTTTTTCCTTTCATTTTTTCCTGTTTCATTCTTCCTTTCCTTCCTTATTCCCTCTTTCCTTTTCCCCCTTTTTCCTCCCTTTTTTCTGTTTTCTCTTTCCTTTTCCTCCCTTTTCTCCCCTTTCCTCTTTCCTTTCCTCCCTTTTCCCTCTTTTCCTCTTCCCCTCCCTTTCTCCTTTCACGTTTCTCCTTTCTCCTTTCATCTTTCTTTTCCTTTCCATTCTTTCCCGCAGAAGTCACACAATTTAAATTCATACTTTAAAGAGATTATGAGGTCTGTTCATGGGACTGCCTTATACTAGCACGGGTGGTTAAACAGGTTTATCTCTTCTGACAATGTCTCCTCTCTGTTTTTTTTTTTTTTTTTTTCAGACACGGGAAGGTTTTTGCATCATGTTTTGGTTAAAACTTCCATTCCCATCGCAGGAAGGCGCTGGCTGACTCCACTTCCCGCCCCAAGGGGATGTGCCTGCGGTGATCAGCGCGATGCCCAAGGAACAGGATCGGGATCGGGACAGCGCCTCACCCTTCCCTGGCCCCGCAGTGCGGCGGCGCCCGGGATGCCGCGGGATCCTTCGGTCACATCCAGGGCGAGAGAAGCCGGGCTAGGGCGGATCGGTGCCCTGCGCCATCCGTACCCGGGAGCCCAGCCATCCCCTTCTCTTTCTGGAAATCGCTAAGGCTTTCTGGCCGCTGTTTAAAACAATAAAAAAGAGAGAGAATGACACCACTCCTGGCAGAGGAGAGCGATGAATCAGGCCACGCGCTCCCAGGCTGTCTGTCACGGGGGGATGGAAGGGCCCCGGGTCGTGCCCCGTCTCTTTGCGCCCCACCCGCGTTCTCCGCGCTGAACTTTACCCGACTTCTCAGCCCCGCTCCTCCAGCGCTCGGGGCCGCCCATCTGATGCATATTCATAAGGAACCACGCCTGAGCCCGCCCCTCATTGGCTGCTTCTTGCTCTCTCCCTCTCCCATTGGCTGGCGCCGCCGCCGCTCCGGGCGCGGGGCGGGGCGGCCGCGCCCGCGCCTCCCGGGCGGTGACTCACAGGGCGTGGAGTGCGGGTCCCGCAGCGGCGGCGGCAGCGCAGCCCGCGCCTCCCCCCGCTCCCGCACTACTCATTGTTCCGCCCGCTCCAGGCACCATGGACGAGCTGGACCAGTCGCCCCTGGTCTCCTCCTCCTCCGGGCCAGCCCGGCCGCAGCAGCCACAGTTTAACTACCAGTTCGTGCTCGACGACGAGAAGGAGGAGGAGGAAGAGGAGGAAGAGGAAGACGAGGACGAAGACTTCGACGAGCAGCTGGAGGTGATGGAGAGGAAGCCTGCCGCGGCTCCCGCCGCAGCCCCGCAGGAGCGGCCGCCACAGCTGCTGGACCTCGGTGGCCCCGCCGAGCCGCCCCGCCCCGCTGCTCCGGAGCCGCCGCAGCCCGACTGGAGCCCCCGGGGAGCTGTGTCCTCTTCCTCCTCCTCTGCCACGACGCCGTCCCCCGCGCAAGAGCAGGTCCCGGCCCCCGCCCGGCCCGCGCAGCCCCAGCCGCCCAAGCCCGAGCCTGCCGTTGCCCCCCGGAGCAGAGGGTCCTCCTCCGGCTCAGCTGGTGAGTGCTCCCGCCCCGGGCCTGGGGAGGGCGGCGGCCGGCCGGGGGAGCCTCCACCCGAGCCGCTCCGTTTCTCGAGCCCCGCTGCCCCGCCGGGAGGTTCCCTTTGTCTGCCGGCCCTCGGCCGCCTCCTGCGGCATCGCTCCCTCCCCTCAGCCGCGCTCGGGCGCGGCCCCTGCCCCGCCGCAGCTCATGCTGGAGAAAGGGCTCCCCCTCCCCGTTCTTTCTTTTTTTCTATTTTTTTAATTGTAATTTGTTCTCTTTCCCTCCTCCTCCCCTCTGTGTTATGCTAATGGCGGGAGGGGGAAGCGCCGCCCCGGCCGCCGCCTCGCACATGGGCCGCCCGGGGGCGAGGCCGCCGCCGCCGCCGCCTGGCAACGGCCGCGTCGCGGGGGGAGCGGGGGGCGAGCCTGGCGTACCGGCCGAGTCCAGGGAGACCGGCCGTGTCCGGGATACCGGCTGAACCCCGCGGGGACGACCGTGCCCAGGGTACCGGCCGAGTCCCGAGGGATCGGCCGCGGCATCCTCGCGGCTCCGGCCGGTTCTCTCCCGGCGCAAAGCCCTCCCCTCGCCGCATTGTCCCGGGCACGGCTCCCCCCAGGGCGGCCCGGCACTGCGGGTTTGGGCGTGGGAGCGCGGGGGAGGAGAGAAACATAAGATACTTGTAATCTTACTCATGTTTAACACAGGGCCTGGAGGGAGGGGCGAGGCGAGGCGAGGGACTGCGGAGCCGCCGGCCCTCCGCCTGGCCAGCGCAGCCCTGTGGCCCGCAGCCTGCGTGGGGACGCCGCGCCCCGGCCGCGGACTGCGGGGCTGAGCCCCCGAGAGGGAACCGGTGACCTAGGGAGGAATGTGCAGTAGCACAAAGGGAGCTCAGGCTGCTCGCTGTTCTAGGTGTGGCAGTCCTGGAGAAGAATGTCAGCCTCGTGTCCTGGATGGCCGCGGCTTAGCCGCGGCTGTTACCTGGGGCTTCTCCAAGGCGTCGCCCCGTAATGTGGGGATTCTCCGGAGCACAGGCCTGTTGAGTGGAGGGCGTATCACCCCCCAACAATTGCTGGTGCTGCCCGACTGCCAGAGCTCTTCTCAGGTCTAATCCGGGAGCTGACCCGCATGACTAATGCCTTGCATGCGGATTGTGAGTGTGCTTTGGCTCCACTTCTTAATTCAAAGTAAAAGAGCTGACTTGAGGCCACTAAAACAGTGAAAAGGAGCAAATTCAAGTGCCCTGAGATCATCATAGTGTGTGCTTATCTTCATTGCTGTTGTGGTGTTGGTATGTTGTAAAGATGCAGGATTTCCATAATAATTAAACACCACAGTATGAGGGGGCATGATGCTCGAGATCTAGTGAAAAAAAGCATCTGGAACAATAATTTTAAAAAAGGCCTGTTAAAACCTGAATTTAGCTTTTTTCAGGGGAAGTTTCACAATGCATTTTATTTGCATGTGTGATGGGACTTCATGGTTACTTGTGCTGTTGTCTTTCACGAAGCCTACTTTGTTTTGTTCTTCTGGAAGCTTTCTATGTAGCAATATGCCAAGGAGATTATTTTTTTTTTGTTTCCACCATTTGGAGGACAGATGATGACAAAAGCTTGCAACTGACTGAAGAGGAGAGATTCTATATGGTGGATGAACAGAATTTTTTCCAGGCATGTTCTCTGAGTGGAACTCTGGATGGTTTAAACAGAACTGAATGGAAGAAATAGGATCTACCAAATTATGTTGCTTTGAAAAGGAGGGGTGAAAGTGTGTTTTCTGGAAGTGAATTGTTTTTTTTCCTCTCTGACCCCGAAGGATAAGGCAAAAAGAGCACAGTAATTCCTGAAATAATTCTGTGTTAGAGACCTAACTGTGAGAATTGCGTAGTATAGCTGAGAAGTGGCATCAAGGAGTTATTTTAATTTGTCAGTGATGATTAATTTAGGGCTCTGAAGTAAGGACTGGCATCTGGGGGAGGCCTGGTTTCCAAAGACAAGGTGGTGTAACACAATGCTCATCTAATGATGAGTTGAAATATTAGAAGCTCTGTACTTGAAACTCCTGGATGAGAGCAAATTATGTTGATAAAAGCATTGCCAGGTTATCTCATGAGTATTTTGGCCTTCTCAAATGCAGGAGCACTTAGTTTCCATCGTGTTAAATATCCATTTAAACATCAAATGTTTGTTAGTTTTGCATTTAGCAGTGGGTGTTAAAACTGTCTGGGTCAAGATATTTGGCTTGGCTTCAAATGAGTTCACTCTCAGTCATGCTGGGAGACTTGCAAAATGAATTTGCTGCCTGCAGCTGGTGGCGGGGTGACCATGGCAGGGACAGCCACGTGGCCCTGTGGTTTGCTCTCTGCAGAGTTGTCATTTCACTTACTTTGAGCTCTGCTGTTTGAATTAAAGGTATAACTGAAGAATTGCAATTCACAATCAAGAATTAAAAAAAAAAATCTCCTAATATTTGAAATCTAATGCTTTCATTTATGAGGATTTGAGGCAAATAACTCTGAAATTCTGTTTCCAGGAGGAGGAGAGTATGGCCTGTAGCAGGGAATAGTAGGGCTTCTTTTATCTGCAACGATTGGCCATGGTGCTGCCTTTTGGCAGTGGAACAATAGCAAAAATGTATTGCCTGCTTGATGACCCATTGAAATGGATTTTATGTATATATGGAGCTGTTGTTTGAAAAGAAAACCTTTGTAATTGCTTTTAGTTACACACTTAAGAGTATTTAGTATCATATTGACATAATTATATTATGCAAGGCAAGTCTCTGACAGGGTAGCAGCAGCCTACCTTCTGAAGAGCTAATATAAATATTTGCAGGAGGAGAAAACAAGTAGGAGCTCTGCAGTCAAACTTGGGTTCTCCTGAACGATTTCTTGGGTCTTTGTACTTGCTGTTTTGTGAGTAGCAGGAACTACAGTTCTGGAGAGATTACTGCTTAAATCTTTTGTTTACCTGAGTTTACATAGGATGCAAAAAAAAAGTCATTTTGAGGTAGGTATACATGGTCAAAGTAATCCCCCTTTTCTGGCTAAGCTGCCCAAAGTAAGAATAACCAGTGTACTATGATGAGTAGATACCACTTTGATTCTCCAAGCCCTAGATTCTGCAGTAAAAGGAGGGTCATATATCACTTTCCTGGAAGAGAATGGTGTGTTTTGAAGTTAAACTACACTTACCAGAAACCTGTACATGAAATCCACCAGACTGGCCCTAGGCCATCATGCAGAGAGAATAAAGATGTTTCCTTGTATGTCTGTTGCCTTCAGCTGACCTGGGTTCAATACATATGCAAACGTTGTGGAGGGCCAGTTTATTAATTAATTTTGCTTTTCTATGTGATTATGTAGGATTTTTTCTTTAATTTCATCCGTGCTGAGGAGAGGTGTCAAGCAGAGGTCAGCAGAGCTGCCTGGAGCTGTCCCTGGCCAGGCTGAGCCCAGCCGCAGGAGGTCCTGAATAAATGCAGATCTATACTTGCTTCTGCTCACCCCAGTGAGTGAACCTTTTATCCTGCTCATCCTGCATTTGCAGTTGATACAAATTCTAAACCAGCATATTTGCTCCTCAGTTTTTTTTTCTGTTGTGCTGCTGTATCTGCAGGGACTCCTTCAGAGGTGTTGTGTGCATATTAAGGACAGGATGCAGCATGACTTGGAAAAAACACAGCTGTCTTTGAATGCTATCACTGGTGACTTTCATTTGCACCCTTCATTTATTAAAATATGTACCCACTGTTCCTCAGTGTTTCCCTAAGGTGCAAGACATTTTCTCTTCCCAAGTATAGCCAGCAAAGCTATAAGGGAGGTGTTCATAACCTGGGTTATCTAACTTAGAATGTGATTTTAAAAAAATTCTGTTGTAAAGAGGAGAATAATTAGCAATTTGACTAGTATAGTAAACCTTCATTTTCACATTTCATGTTCTCATATTGGTGAGTTCAACAAAGGATCATTTTATGTATTCAATTTTATTCATTATCATGTGCAGTGTCTGGCACTGGGGCCTGCTTCTGTAACTGAGCTGGTGTAAGAGTTTCAGGAGCCAAACAGCCCTGTCTTCTGATAAGCAGAAGTGTGTGCAAGGATAGTCCTGCCAAGTTTGATGGTACGTTTGCTTTGTGTGTGTATCCCTGGACTTGCTTTCCAGGATAAAACCACACAGCTTCCACCTACCCTATAATGATGCAGCCCTCGGGGAAGTTTTGAATTGCACTGGGAGTTTTCCCCTTGGAGATGAAGTCCTACAAACCACAATTTAGGAGACAGTGAAGAGCTGCTGTTTGTTTGCCCTCCTTCCCCTCCTCCCAGCCTGTACTTAAGGAAGCTTTGAGCATGGCTGTGCAGTGACCACTGCCTTGTCCACCTTGTTGCATCACCACTGGTGGCCACAGAACCTCTTTCTTATCTCACAGATAACCACCAACAGCAGCACTTGTGGAAGCTGAGGGGAGTGTTCAGGCTTCCCAGTCAGAGGTTTTCTCAAAGTTGCTGGGAAAGCAGATGTTGTATTCATTTTTCTTCCTCCAGTGCCCAGGATTTCAGAAAGCACTCAGTCCAAGAGCCTGGCTACTTAGAAGGAGGCATTTAGGCATCAGTCTTAACCCTGGAGCCCAGTTCCTATGCTGCTGGAATTCTGGGGAGCTCTGGTGGTGGCCACACAGTTTTGAGGGGATTTCAAGGCTTTGTCTGCCTGTTTCCATGTCCATTCTGTCGCACTCAGCTGCTTGATGGCTCTCCTATGATCCTGGCCTTTGTGTGCTGGGAAGGAGCAAAGGGTGGTTTAACCTTCAGCTGGAGCACTTGGTGTGCTGGAGTGATATTTCTTTGTTTTCTGTTAATATTTGGACAGAAGCTTCTCTTTTTTTTTTTTTTTTTTTTTTTTTTTTTTTTTTTTATTTTTGCTGGCAGGTTTCTATAGTAACTACGAAACTCAGATAGAAATAAATTAGCAAAGCATAGTTCAACCTGAAAATGTCCTTTGGGTTCTAGTTTGGAGGCAAGGAAATAGTTCTTTTATTGGCTAGAAAATCGAAAGCAACTTGGAGCTTACAGATAAACTGTCTTGAGATATTCAGAAATGCTTATACATGAAGTAGGAGGGAAATTGTGTAATTCTCAAGCTGCTTTAGAAATGAGAGGGGAAAAAAAAGAGCTATTATTGCCAAGTAAAAATAGTGAACTGTGAGACCTCAGTAGAAAAGTAATGTTTTAATGCAGTTTTTACAAAAAATTTCTTGTTTATGATTTAAAATAGAAATTGCTCCTGTATATGTTTTGGAAACACTGCATATTTTCTACTTATTCTGCAGTCTCAGTTTTTGGGCAGCATAGGACAGCCAGAATTGAGATCCTGCACTCCAGACAGATGACACACGCCTGGTGGATGGCTTTTTAAATTGGTCTTTCCATCAATAAGAACTATTACAACAGCAATAAAATAATGGCCTTATTAATATTCACAAAGTCTGAGAAAATCAAATTATCTCAGTAGAATGTTTTTTATCTTTCAAATGGAAATAATCAATCTGCTGCCAACTGTAGCTGTCAAAATATGAAGATTTTAGGTTAGATTTTATGTTTTTAAATTAATGCTTTTTCCCATGATTTTAGTGGATTAGTCTCAATTTGTTGCTTTCTGATGTATAAAGAAAAAATACATTCAGTTTTATCTCCCCTCTCCATGTAGAAGTATTGGGAATACCAGTGTGACCCTCCATGGTTTTGTTGGGAGACTTACTTTGTGTCTGAGAAGATACTCCCAGCTTCTACTGGCAGTTTTTTAATGAATAGGGCAATCATGTCATCAACTTCATCAGCTAGGGAGAATATCTTAGTTAAGATGTCGTCAAATGAGACACAGGACTGAGATAAATATAAACTTTCCTGTTGCCAGTTAAAAATGTTCTCAGTCTGTCAAAATCCTCCTGCTTATCCAGTCAGCACTGATTTGTGACAGTTTTCCTTGAACCCTGCTCTCCCCTCCTTTCTGGCAGGAGAGAAAATTCCTTAATGCCTGTCGTTCTGTGTCCCCTGTGTGTGGCAGTGAAAGCAGTGCCAAGGAAAACAGACGAAAGAGCATGTGTGAGGCCTTGCAAAGCAGCTTGGAGCTCAGAACAGATAGGAACAAGTGAAGAGAAAAATGTCATTGGTGGCAGAGAGGCTCCTTCTTTCATGGGCTTCAGCCAGGTCTGCTGGGGGTACCTTCAGTCTGCTCAGAGAGATGGATTTCAAGTGCTTTAAACCCAAGTCTTCCTTTAAAGATCACAGATAGACAAGAAAAGTGGGTTTTCCCTGTGTATTCTGTTTTAAATTACAAAAAAATGAAATGGTTGGGCAAAACCTGTGTTGACCAAAATCTGTTGTAGTGCTGTTGATACCTGATCCCCTTGGGAGTCAGGAGGACATCAAGACTCTGAATCTTCACTTTGCTTTTCCCCTTTAATTAAAAGATAATGGCTACACCATGCTGATAGAAATAGCTACACCGAGTCCATGTTCTTGCTCCCTATTTTTCATATCTTATCCACCAGACATCTTATGCACCAATTTTTTTTTTATTTTGCAGACTGTAAACTCTTGTGTCAGAGGCTTGTCACACAAGGTAATGTGTTGGGAAGAGGTGCCAAAAGAAATCAGTAGCATCTAATCTCTATTCTTTAAAGATTATTTTAGCTAATAAATACATTCTTCTGCAATGATAAGGTTGCTCATCTAAATACTGCTTAATTTGTTTAATTGTGGGGAAAGCAGGGAAAAATCCATCTGTACAAATCAGTGAAAGGGAATCTTATGATTGGTATAATCTCTAAAATTAAATTGGATAATGTCTGCATAATGATAGGATTTGCATGGCTCTTTAGACCTTCTGCCTTTGAATAAGTTCTCATCTAATTACTCTATTTTTCTGCTTTGTGGCACTGCCAGAACTTAATTTTCTTTTTGTTATTTCAATTTATGGTTAAAGAGCCTGGGTCGTAAGGAAGAGTTACTTAGTTTTTAGAGGAATTATCTGGTATTTTTTTGGTTACAAATGTTGCCAAAGACTGAGTACTTGGATTTAAAGCTGTGTCTAGCTGGACACGTGTGTTTGCACTTGGCTAGTTTGTTTATTTCTGCTTCTTTTTAATCAAATACATTGAAACAGTATAAATTGGTGTCTGGAAAGGCTGAATCCGGGAATGTTCATATTTTAGATTGTTCTAAATTAAGGTTTTGCTTTGCTATTAAATGCATTTGATTTATATACCAAATATAGTTGTGATTGTGAAGTGGGTATTTCAGGCCATCAGAGGTGGGCTGTGAACAGTTTGGGTTAATTGTGGCCACCTGACTTCAGTAAAGGGAGGCTTTGCCCACCACCTGATAGTAATTTGGGTAATACTGCAGAATTTCTGATTGGAGCTGGTACCTTGTAGGGGGAAGGTGCAGCCAAAGTGTGTGGTACTAGAACTGTGCCATTTACTCCTCCCTGAGCTTTGGGAGGAGAACAGAACAGGAGCAGAAGAGTTTTCTCTTTGTTCCTGAGAGGATTTCATTTCCTCGTGGTGAGCTCCTGTGGACTGCTGAGCTGGGAAAGGTATGTGCATCCTGTTTCTGGGAATTTTGTGTGCTCTTGGTGTGAGAGGAGTGAAACGTTTCTTTGGAGCTGAACTGTGAGACTTTTGTTCTCTGTTTGTTTAGTTTTGCTAACAAAAGATGCCTGATAAAATCCTGTCCCTGCTCTGAGGGGATGAGGGGTGACGCTCAGTGGGTGAGGGACTTTTAGCAGAAAGTGGCATTAGAGAAGCACTCTCTGAAATGTTTTGGATCCTGTCTCTGGTGTTACTGATCAAAACGGTTGCAAGAGTGAGGTGAGAGTGGCGGCTGTATCTGAAGTATTTAATGGCCTTTTAGAAATATCGTGGTGGTGGGTTCTTAATTTGACAGCCTGGGAATTGTAACAGGGAACGTTAGGATAGAGCCAGGATTAATGTCTCTTCCTTGCATCCCTCTGTTCATGCTTCGGTTGGCACTTGGGTGTTGCAAGGGAGGGGAACTGCCTTTCTTTTCACTGAAGAGCTGAGCAAAAGGAGAAGAAATGGCACACAGCTCACCTCTGTCCCGGTGCTTTACAGTCTCGTTGTTGCTGGGCAGCTTGTCTCAAGTGGAGCTATTTTAAAAGAGAAGCTGAGAAACTGGACCATGTAAAAATGATATTGAAAAACTTGCCTAAACCAGTGTGATTATAAATTTCTGCTTAGACAACAAGAAAATGTTATTTGCTGGAGACCTGTTTGCAGAAACAGCCTATTTAAAATGCTCGTTTGAACTTTTTTTCTTCATGCACTTCAAATAGTGCACTACAACTCTCCCTGCAGGTGATGCATGATTCCACTTGGCCTGGAATGACCTACAGCTGGGTTTGTCAATGATCAAAGGTCTTGGCTCCTTTAGTGATCCCAGCCATGATGCCCTCAGGGTGTCCAAAATGGAGCTCCATTTTTCCCCTTAAATCTTCAACAACTCCCATCTTCTGTAGCAGCTTGCACACTTTCCTCCCAAGATTTCCAAATAGTTTCCTAATCTGGAAACTTCTCTTTAAAAACTTAGACCTGTAACTAAAAAGAGCCAAACGAGAAAAACTAATGATTTGCTGTGGCTCTGCAGCCTGATGTAATGATGTGAAAAGGTGCTAATCATAATTAATGTTCTAGATCTTGAATGGTTTAAATATTTGGCAAAATCCCTTATTTAGAACAATCACATCATAACAGGAGATGATTTAAATGGAGTTTGTGTAGGCAGCTACTTTTCTCAGGAAATTCTTGTGAAGTTGTGTGCCCTTGTTTTGTACTGCAGTAGGAAATTAGGCATCTGAGAACTTGAAATAATTAACTTTTAAATGGCCACATGTGTTGCTAAACAGCTTGAGATAGAAATGTTGCTGGGGCGGCCTCCACTGTGGGCACATGAGCAACTTGGTGCATTGAAGGAACAATTTCTCTTTCGTATCTGCCCTAGAGGGGTTGCTGCAAATGGAACTTTTACACGCAGTATGACTCATGTCACAAATGCCATTCCTCGGAGTATTAATTTTACCCTGTTTTCCTTTATTGTTAAATATTTATGTTAACAGGAGAGGCCTTTCACAATGTTTCCACTGTGGGAGGTCTGTAAGGTAAAAGCAGTCCTTGGCCTGTTAGTTTGGGATCTTGCTCATTTCCTAGGCTTGCAAAGGTGAAATGGATTCTTAAAGACTCCATTTTTGTTAATTTTCTTTTAAGACTAGCAGCATTTTCCAGCAAACTAATTCAGGAAGTGGTTTTTAAGCTCTGAAGGCTGAAACTGCCATCTAGCAGCCTAATGAAGTCTCCTGCCAAAGCTAAACTGGAAACTTTAGCATCAGGTGAAGTTTGCTCAGCGTTTCTGTAGGTTTTGTCTGTTTTGTTGCTGAATCCATACACAAAAATAAGGAGAGCAGCAGAACAATAAATCCATGTTAGCACAGTTCTGCTGCTGCTGATTGGAAGGAGGCACGTGGGAGCAGATGGGAGGGTCCTTCATTTACACAAATCCAGTGATGAGGGATAGGAATTGTTGTTGCTCAGTTCTTATTTTCTCTGACTAGACTGAAGTCCTCTGCTCTCCTTTGGCAAGTATGGTTTTTGGGAAGAAAAAAGGCTCTTTTCTCATAAATTGCTTTTCTTGGAATTGTCAGTTTACTACTTAATTTTAAACATTTTTCTCTGGAAATCTTTGCAGATAACTTTCATTTCATTAGTTGTGTGAGAAATTTCCATTTATTTCTCTACTTTTTATCTGAAATTTTGGTATTTAAATGTTAAGTTTCATGCTGGTAATGTCAGCATCTTGTAACATCAGCAGTTAGTGGGAAATCAGCAAAAATTAAAATGGGGGTTTAAAATTACACATCTTTGTCATGTTGGTGTCAGGGTTCTTTATTTTTAAACAACACTGAAATCTGATTCTCATTGAAGTACATTATGTTTTAGCTGAAATCATAATGCAGTTTTAAAATATGAGAGTTCATGCTAATGAAAGAAGAAACAGGGCTATTTGTGGGTAGGGTTTTTTTTTCTTTTTTTTTTTTTTGCGGGGGGGAATATTTAATTTGCAAAAATCCAAAATAAAATTTACAGGATGTTTCTGATTAAAAACAGGCATGCAGTCAGGCTGAGTCTCTGAAGTTCTCTTTAAGAGCCATCAATTGGAGTGCTTCAGTAACTCATATAAAGTGGTACCACTCATAAATAAGAGGTCACCCTTTATCTTGGCTGCAGTGCTGAAAGTACTTTACTAACTTGCATCACTATGAATTTTTGGCTGAAAAACTTTGGAGTAAGAAGTCTTTTCATGGAGATTGTGTTAATTTTGAGGTCTCATTCTCCCGTGCTTTTTGAAACAAATTCTGTCTTCTGATTGAAGTGTTAACAGAGCAATTCGTCTTAGGAGTTTTAGTTAGGATTTGTAAAAAGTTATGATTTATAAGAGGATCACTTCGATTTTTTTTTCTGTATATATTTGGGTGAAGCTTTTTGTAGTGAAACTCACTTAGTAGGTCAGTTAAGGTGTTTTGAATATCTGCTTTTGCTTAACAATATTGTTGCTCAGAGCCTGATGTATTCAGAAGTTTTTTTACTTGGTTCTGTTGTGTTTCTTGTTTGGGTGGTTTGTTTTTGTTTGGTTTTTTTTTTTTTTGTCACCTAATTTCTGCCATTGAGATGCAAATAGGAGAAGCCAGCCCTGGTGATGGGTCCTAGAAGTGTCCTACTTCTTACCCAGAGAGCTCTGTTTCTGAGAGGTTTCTACCTCCACATGGGAGGTGGGGATGCTCCAGCAGTGTCACTGCTGGAAAAATTCCCTTTCACCATGTCACTTCAATTCCACTCTGCAGAGAGTGGTGGTTCAGTCAGCACTGATGCTGATGGGGAGTTGTCCTACTCCATTTTCCCTGCTTGCCTGGAGGTGTTACACAGGACCCAGAAGGGCAGGAAAAAGCCCTTGTATCTTTTTCCTTTCAGCAGGAAAAATGCCTTTCCTATGTGGGTGGAGGGAGAGTGGGTGGTTCTCCTTGGCTGGTTAGGAAACGCTGCTTTTATGTAATCTCTTTTCACACTCCAGCCATGTGTGGAAAATAAAGTTTGGGTGTGGACATAATATCCTTCCATTAAGAGAACCTGGGAATTCAGTGGCTGGCATAGTGATTTTATGGTACTGTGTTGGGTAAATGGAAGCCACACCTCAGAAGGAGTTTTTGCCTTGTGCTGTCTTAAGGAAACACTGAAAAATGAGAGCCCGTGCTCTTAAAACCTAATGCCCTTCCCCAGAAACTGAAACCTCTGTCTCTGGGGCTGGAAAGCATTCAAAAGATTTTAAATGTGGAATTTTTGGTGGAGATTGCAGTTGGCCTTTGGAGAGGAAGGGAGCAGCACCTCTCAGGGATGACTTGTGTGTTTTCCCCTTCACCTCCTTGCCCCTCAGTGGACTCTGCTGTGTTTGTTTGCCCTTCCTCCTGCATTTCCAGCACCTCCTGTCCGCTGCCTTGGTATTGGTTTCCCTGGAAGGTCATTTTCTGTTGGGCTGTCAGAGTTTGTGTTCACAATCTGGTCCCATCAGGTCCATCCTGCTTTTTCTCCTGCCCCAAAGTGCAGACCCCTTCCAGTACATCTGGGTTGTGCTGCTCTGGGGTGATCTGGAGGAGGTAGAGTGTGTGATTTCAGGAAAGGTGTGGGCTGAGGAGCAGTGTCTACTTGTGGAAAGGATCCTGGTGAGCCAGGGGATGTGGAGCCAAGCAGCTCCTGGAACAAAGGGGCTGTAGTGGTACTTGGTGTAGCAGTTGTATGACTCTGTGTCATGTACCCATCAGTTGTCCTCCAGTGTGGTTTTTGTCCTTAAAAGCTTTGCCACCATTGAACTGTGACACTGCTTTAATGTGCTCTAAATTTGGAATTGAGGTTTCTCTCTATATGGTCCTTAATCGAAAAATGTAATTTTTAGAAAACTGAGCAGAAATGTCTTTGGCCCAGCAGGAATTGAGGACCCTTCTGAATGCCAAGTCCTACACTCAGCTTTATTTCTTACTCTGTTTTCTGTTGTCTTCAGGTGATTCTTATAATCCACAACATACAGCAAGAGATAAATGTTCTGTGAAACAAACCCAATTGACTGTATAGTGTGACAGGAAATACAGGTTGTGAGGAGACTTGATTTTTGGAACACTGCTGTTGGGATTAACTTGAATAAGCCAGACAGGTCATGAGAGTCTGCAAGTGGCATTGCTTCTGCACAAGTTGTGGTTTAGTGCCAAAACAGCGTAGCTTAATGCCTTGCCTGACTGGTTTATTATGTTTGTGCTGCTGCAACGACCACATTTCTCACTTCTTGCCTTTAAGTTGCTTCTGTTATTCTTTATTTTTAATAATAATAAAAAACCAAGCCAAAAATATCCCCACCTCTTTTTCAGTACTTGATTTTGTCCAGGCGCATAGCAAAATTAAAGATTGTTCATGTCTGTATGGAGAATAAAAACCAGATTTAAGTGCTTAAATATAGTTTTTTGCTCTACTAGTGCAACTGATGTGAATTGCAAATATTCTTTAACAGCCTCAATGTGAAAACTTCATGCACTTCTCAGAATAAAATAAATTTGCCTGAATGGTAGTATTCGCACATCAATGTAAAGCCAACAGGACATTATGGACCTGGGAAAAACACTGCTGCTGGCGCAGAAATCCAGAGAAGGACTGGTTTTGCTTTGCCTGTTTCCTCATGATGGCTGGTACTGCAGCTTTGAATGGAAATTGGAGAACTGGGTTTGTCTTGGGAGATATTGGGCTTAAAGCAAACTCAGCAAAGCCAAATACACTCCTTGGATCATGCCAAAAAAGGCTTTAAAAATAACAGCTTCCTCTGGGGGCTCGTCTGTATAATACCAAAAGGAAAAGAGTAAAAGATATAAAGCAGATAGTATGGCCCAGTATGGCTGTGCCTGAGGAGTGCTGTTTGTGGGCTTGCTTTCAGAGCTTGCTTTAGTAATTTTAACTCTCACTAGTGTTTAGTGGAGTTTGTTGGGGCTGCTCTCACACAAGTACGGGGGTGTGAGGAGACCTTGGGTGGAGAGAGCTAAGTAAGAGCCAGGTATCACTAGCAATGGCAGGTGCAGCTGCCCAGTGGTGTGCGAGGTCAGGGAATGAAAATAAGAGTAGCTGCCAAGGTCTGTCTCACCGAATGGTTGGTCACTGGCTTGGAGGGTGGAGATCCCTCAGTAAAGATCCCTTTGTGAATGGGGAAATCTGGGTGTGGGCTCTCCCAAGTCACCTGGCTCTGATGATGGTGTTCCCTGGTTCTCTTGGGTGTTGGCTGTTGATCTGTTGGGTTTACTGGGAACTGACTCCTTGTGTGCTTTCTCCCCTCTTCACCCTGGCCCTTCCTTCTGCTGAGGTTATTTGTTTGTTTTTCAGATGAGACCCTTTTTGCTCTTCCTGCTACATCTGCGCCTCTGATGCACTCCTCTGCAGGCAAGTTCTTTCTGCTCCCCTTTGTCTGAGTACCTCCTGCTTTTCTGACCTCATTAACCCTTTCCCACTAGTCTGCCTCTACTAAAAGTCAGCATGGGTCCAAGAATAGCCTCTGTCGCATTTTTCAGTTTTGACTTTTTGGTTGATCTATTCCAGATTTTAATATGCATTCATTTGTTTACATGGTAAACTGTTTCATAAACAAGAGTACAGCCATCTGTGAATTCTTGGACCCTTGATGTAGGAGAGAAGTTGATACTGTTAACAGGTTAATACATACAGAACATAGTTGCTTTACTGATTTAGCAGAAAGATTTAATATATAGTAACTTTCTGCAGTATTTTAAAGAAGTAAAATTTGCACCTCTACTATTGATTTGGTGGTTTTTATTAGGGACACCATCCATAAATTTCAAGAAAGGTGTCAAAAAAAGACTTTGCTGGCACATGTTTGTGCAATATGTTTATGCCTGAGCATCCACGCACCCCCTGTCTCTGTCTCCCCTTGCCATCCTCCTGTTCTGGCTTTGTTAATATTGCCCCTATACTTGTCTGGCATCTTCAGCTTTACTGAGGTCTTTGCACTGCATAAAGTTGCTGCTTCTTGAGCCTCTTGCTCACTTCTCTCCTAGAAGCAAAGTAGAATAGCTTTAAGTGATAGTGTGTATTAATGGCTCATAGTATCCATGCTAGACCTTGGGAAGAGCCTTTTAGTAGCTAAAAATCATGTGAACCTGTTGAAAGTTTGCACTGACTTTGAGAGCACTTGCCTTCTCTAACTTTCCTTTCTATCCACGGTCACAGAAAAAGTTATGGACTTGCAGGAGCAGCCAGGTAGCACTAAGTCGCTTGGGCAAGAGGATTTTACTGCAGTCCCGCTTGATCCTGCTCCTTCTCTTCCCTCCTTCTCTCCTCTCTCAGCTGATCCCTTTAAAGAGCATGCAGCCTTTGGTACCCTCTCAGATGAATTTCCTGCAAGAGGCACTTACAAAGAGAGCTCCAGTGAGGTTTATAAAGAACCTCTGAAAAATGCCAGAAACCCCTTTCTTGCAGAGGGAAATGATAAAGACATTTTGGAGATGAAATACTCACAACCCCCATTTGCTAAAGAAGCAGCAGCCATTTTATCTCCAGCTAAAGAGAAAATACAGCTAGAGGGCCCTGAAGAATTACCTAACCTGGAGAAAACACCTGCACAGCAGCTGAAGATGTCTCCAGAATCTCCCCAAGATTTATTTGAAAGAAATGAGGAAGATCTCTTCTATAATAAAGACAAGTACAGAGGAGGTGGTGATCATGGTGAAAAAGGGGTGCTGAAAGAAGACTCTCTTAGGAGAGAAGAATATGCAGACTTCAAACCATTCGAGCCAATATGGGAAGTCAAAGGTGCTAGTCACGGGCTGAGCAGCATGAGAGAGGATGTTGGAAGCAAGACAGATGCCAAGCTGGAGAGCAGTTTGGACGACAAATATGGTGTGGGTAAGCTGACTGTGCAGAAGGATTATGAAAGAGAGAGTGAAGGCAGTGCTGAAGAGCCTTCCTTCCCAAGCACCCCAGAAGCTGTAGAAGAACCTTCGCATACTTACATCACTTGTACTAAATTTGACTCCTCTCCAAGTCCTGGTGGTAACAAAGGCAAATCTCTTTCTCCACTTGAGGAAGGCACTTCAGAAAATAGAACCGACGATGAGAAAAAAATTGCAGAACTGAAAGCTCAGACGGGCCCAGAACAAGGTAATTTTGCTGCTGGAGCAGTTGGGCAGGAAGGGCAGGGAGCTGACCCTGCTAAAGCACAGGGGGTCCCGCCAGTGCCACCTGACAGCGCCGCCAACATGCCCGAGGGTCTCACTCCTGACCTGGTACAGGAGGCGTACGAGATGCACGATGCAGCCTGCACAAAACTGGCTTATGAAACCAAGATTGATTTAGTGCAAACCTCTGAGGCGGCGCAGGAGACTCTGAAACCCGCGGCACAGATCTGCCCCTCCTTCGAAGGCTCGGAAGCTGCTCCATCGCCCATATTGCCAGATATTGTTATGGAAGCTCCGCTAAGCACCGGTGCTGCTGGGGCAGAAGCATCTGCTGTGCAGCTGGAAGCTTCCCCACTAGAAACATTTATGCCCACTGCCAAGTATGAGAATGTAAAAGAGGCTGAAAAACCTCCTGTATACCAAGAGGCAGTGAATGTACCACTGACACAGGCCCAGGAAGCAAAGGAAACATTGGCATTTAAGCAACCTGATGGCGAGAGTAGCACCACTCCTGATGATCTGGAGACTCCTTATATATCTATTGCATGTGACTTAATTAAGGGAACAAAGGTCTCGGGTGAATCTCCTGCTCCATCTTTCACAGAGTATTCAAAGACACCAGTAACAGAAAGCATTTCTCAGGATGTGCCTGAAGACAAGGAACTAGATGGAACCCTGTCTCCACAGTTTGGAAAAGCTGGCCTGTTTAATAGTCAAATGATATCTGACTTTGCTGAGGAAGCAAGTGAAGATCCATCTCTCCTCTTAAAAAGTAAATCTGCTGAGAGTATTGCAAGTGATGAAGAACATGAGGAGGAAGGACTGGTGGAATCAGTAGCTGCCACAGGCAAGCCTTATCTGGAGTCATTCCAGCCTGAGCTGGACTCTTCCAAAATTGTTGCTGCTCCACCATCTGAGCCAATGCCTGCAGGAATAGCCAAGGCAGATAAGATTCCTCTTCAAATGGAAGAGCTGGATGCTTTGGCTTATTCAGCTGATGTATCTGTTGCTATGGAACCAAAAACAGGAGATGACAAAGCTCTCTCACCCATGGAGTCTTCCCCAGTCTCAGTGGAAGAAGATTTTGTGATGTTAGGTCATCCTAAAGCTGTTCCTGAATTTGAGATAGAAGCCATTGACCGAGAAACAATGCACAAAGATGAAGGTGAAGACATCAGTAAGGTGATCCAGGGTGAGAAGCAGTTGCCTTGCCCAGAGCTGCCCTGTGATCTCTCTGTGAAGAATGTAGAAGTAAAAGCTGAGGAAGATAGCAATGCCTTGAAAAAGTCTTTGGAGGCTGTGGACAGAGAAGTGCCTGAAGTATCCACCATGCCCTTACCAGCCACAGATACCTCACCTTTATCTGCTGAAAAAGAGATAGTCAGTGTAGTAAAACCAGGAGCTTTTGAGAAGGAAGCTGAGAAAGAAGCTGCTTCTGTTAAAGAAAAGAAAAAACCTACTGCTGTATTTTCAGCAAAGCTGAATAAGTCTTCAGGTAATCTGTGTATGCTGTCTTGCAGTTTGCTGATCTGCATAATTCTTTAGCTAAAGTTAAGCATGTCTTGACTTACTCTTTTAAAATCATTTTCTGTAAACTTCTCTGTAGGCCAAGTGTAACAGAAAATGTCAGTGCCTGCACTTGTACCTTTTTCATGTTCTGATTGCTTTAGTACCTTTTTTCTGTTTATCAGGGATGGACTCAGCATCTCCAGGTTTCTCCTCCAGCTCTGCTGCTCATGGTCTGTTGATGCAGAAATAAGTCACTGCCTACTGCAGGCCCTTCCATGGTTGTCCCCAGGCTGGGCATGGGGTAGCCTCCCAAACTGAATCTGGGATGCTGTTTGCTGTGTGCACATGATTTGAAGATACATTTCTTCCTTTTCATTAACCGTTCAGACATCAGACTGTAAAACTCAGGAAAATGCCTCTGCTGCTCCTGTATGTACCTGGAATCTGGAAAAGAGTCTGTGCATCTCCAGCCTGCGTTAGATCAAGGGCGGTAGTTTAAACAAAGTGGTGAATATGAGGGAGTTTAGTATGCAGGTTACTGAAAAAGTGGTCATTAAGAAGTTGAGTGTTCTGCAAACACTAAAATTGGTTTAGGTATAGCACAGGTATTAATTTATGTTTCTCTTTTCAGGTGGGCTTGCACTTCAGTGTAGTTAATTTTTCTTACAGTAATGTGCAGTTATAGTAGCAGGAAGTTGTAATCTTTTCTCTAAACTAAGCACCTCATGAATTCCCAGCTTTTTGTAGACTAAAGGAGTACTTTGCTTTTTGATATTGCAGCACTCTGCTGCTACTTAAGCTTTGACCAGAAGGAATCACACCAAAAAAACACCTACTGCAGAAAGCACAGTGCTCTAAATAGAAAAGCAGGAGTTAGTTTGACTCAGCATGCAGTAGCTGCAGCCTACAGTTCATAAAATAGGATTACAGAATACGCTGAGTTAGAAGGGAACAGCAGGTGCATGTTGAAGTGAACATTAGTGTTGGTGTCATTGAAATTGGTTTGGGAAATAAGGTAGAAGATGTATTTTTTAATATTTACCTTTCCCATTTCTCCTCTCTCACTTCCTCTATACATACATCTAAGGCAGAAAGGAGAGAGTTTTGCTTTTCCCTTGGCTTGGGATAAAACTTCATTGATAATCTGCACTGTTAAAACTCTTTGTGTGTCTGTGTGTTCTGTGAAGGCTGCTCAGGCTTCCAGCAGATAGAACTGTCTAGAGAGCAGCTGTATGTCTTGGACTTCATGTCAAGGGGTTAATTGCTTAGAGATCACACTACTTAAAAAAAAAAAGCTAAAGCAAAACACTGCACTTACTGTAAGAGCTTTTGTGTTAGTTTTTTTAAAGGGAGACGTTTGGAGAGGGTCTTTAATCATTGCATAGATGTAGCAGGCTGGGGGTGGCAAGTCCTTGCCTGGGGATGGCAGCCCCTCCCTATGGGTCTGAGGAAGACACAGCTGCTGCTCTTCCATCTGTGGGAAGCTGCCACAGAAGCTGCAGAGACTCAGCTGCCAGAGCAGAGAGGAGGAGTTGAACAGTGTCATCGCTCTCCCATCCATGGCCCAGTGCAGGGACAGGGCCCAGGTCTGTCCAGTGTGCTGTGAGCTGGGCTGGGGAGCTGCAGCCTCTCAGTATTGTGTTCACTCTGGAGAACAGCTGCAGTTTTCATTTTTGACATGCTGTGCTGTTTGGGAAGAAAATTTTTTGTTTTATGCCAGAGGAACATGCTTAAAGCTAAATAGATGATAATACCAACTCAAAAATGAGCTTTTTTTTCTGGATTTTTCTCCACACTCTGCTGTGTTGCAAAATACAGAAGGGGACTTCTGAGACAAACCACAAACATCAGTTGTCTGCTTTAAATACCACACTGCTTAGGCACAATTTCAGAGTATCATTGAAGGGCTAACAAGGAGGGATTGTTCATCACAAGGCCAAGTGTATCTGTGCATGTGTTTGGCTTTCTGAGTCTACCTTTGTTCTTTGGGTGTTTTTTTCTACCCATCAGTGGAACTGAAATAGATTTCACTGTGTCTTAAGACTTGTGGAATTCAGCTGGTGTGATGGTGTGACTGATGCTTGTTAAAGCTTTAATCTGAGCTGCCTTACTGGTACACTTAAATCCAAGGTTGTGGAATGCTTACTTAACAGTGCTATTTTTTGGAAGCTAACCCAAATGCCAGTGTGTTGTAACTTCCCACAGCCTCGGTGGGCTGTGGGGAGCTAACAGGGATTATAAAAACGTTGCAGATACTTTTTTAACTTGCCCAGGCCACTGAAGCAAATGTAAAGCTTTGAAGAGCATCCTGGGTTGAAGGAGGTTTGTTAAATGGTGCCTGGCACACCCTTGAGTAACTTGAACATATTTAAGAAACACACAAAAGCAAAAAACCCCAAGCCCAAACAAATTCAGAACGGTAGGTAACAACTGAAGCAATTTTAAAGGCAAACAATCCCTGCAACACCAGCAATTTCTGCTGTCTTGAATACAGTGATTTTTTTTTTCCGAGTTTGTATTTCTCAGTAGCTGCTGCATTTGGCTTTGAGCAAACAGCCTTGCTTCTCTGTCCCCCTCACCAGACCTCAGATATGCATTCCTGAGCTCCATCAATGCGCTGCCTGGTAGGATGGGACCTCCGCGGGCAGTTCCTGTGGGTTCAGGTGCTGCTGCCCCAGCTCCCGCAGGAGGTGTGAGCACCAGGCCAGTGCAGCAGGTGCTGGGGAGCCATGGATTTGGGCCAGCCTGTGTGACAGGGCTCTAATGCCATCTAGTGTTTGTCACCGAGGGGGAAAGTCAGCGCCTGCCGGACAGGAAGGGATCCATCCAGGTTTGGAGAAATTCCCAACTCCTGAAATGAGGTTGAGATGTGAAAGCTAAATATACACATTACATATCTCAGCCCTTCTGTTGCGCAGACGTTCCTCTCTCATACAGATCGTTAATCTTCCCCAAGCCCATGCTTTCCACAAACCTGGTTTTGATTGAAGGGATGTGGAGGTTTTTATATGATTGATATTATTGAATTATAGACTCAAAACCTCTTGCCACAACAAAGTTATGTACTAAAATGGAGATTGGCAGTTTAAATCCCTCAGTGTGTCCATGTTGAGTATTCCAATAATATTTGGAAGTAATGTTGAGCTCTTTACCATCAAGACACTCAGTTTCCCAGAACACCCTTGTTTTTCATGGTGGGTTTGACCACCAGTTCTGTAGACATTCCCTTCAGATTAAATCTAACTGGTTTATTTGCATTCATTTCAGGCACTCAGAAATGCAGCTAATTAATAACATGTTACATTTCCTGGATTTTCTTGGGGAGGCAAATATGAAGGTGAAACCCAGGTGGGAAATGTGCTTTGAGAGGGTGGTACTAATGCTGAATCTTTATTTTTCCTCCTACAACATGAGGGCAGAAACCAAATACTTCCTGTGATGCTGTAATAGAAACCAGGTCATTGCAGTTGGGTGAATCTTAAAGGACATTAGAAGTTCTGCCTGATACCAACTGTACCCATTTCTGTTATTTTCTGTTATTTTCTGTGTTTGTAGAGTTAAATGGCACCACTCAACAGTTTTTGAGGTATTTGGGTTTGTTTGTTGTTTTTCACTGGAGAAAAAATGCCTTGGAACATCTCCGAGTTTCTTTCAGAAGCAGATTGGTAAAATCCCATTTAATTCACCATAAAAAATCTTGATTTAATTTCATCTCATTGTACTCTTAGATTCTTTGCTTGTTCAGGTCATATTTTATGCTACCATGTTAATAGTAATAAATGGAGAGTTCCAGAGGGAAGAGAATTTGCAGAGGAGGAGGAGGAATGAGGGAAAAAACCAAACCCAATGAGTGAAATTTTTCTGAAGGAAAGACACAAACCTGCTGTGTTTCATTAGAGCTCTTGTGACCCCCGTTGGGAGGCAAAGACTTGTGTTGCTGAGGCTGCTAAAAGAGCAAAGCCTGAGGGAAGTTCCTTCAGAGTGGCAGAATTAGGGAGAAAATGGAGCCTTTGGGCCAAGTTCCCAACTTTGCCAGATAGGCACCAGCACTGAGGGAGAGCAGAGGGAGGTGCAGTGCTGTTCTCAGTGCCCCTGCTCATGGTGATTTAATGTGTGAGTAGGGAGTGAGTAAAGCACTTGCCCTGCCAGGCAGCAGCTCCGTGGAGCCTGGGGCGTGCCATGACACGTGTCCAGAACTGATTGTGTCTGACTTGTCTGGGGGACCTGATAATGCCACCTCCTCTGTACTTGGTGGTCAAACGTGCTCTAGAGGCAGGTGTGCAGTATCCCTGCTGAAAACAGAGCTTCTCCCGAAGTTTGGCGGTGCTGGTGCCCACTTGATGTGCAGCGTAGGGGCCCCTCTTGCCTAAAATGGGAGATGGATTTCGTTCTGGGTGTGTTTGCATGGAGTGGTGAGAATGGTGGTATGCAGAGAGTCAAGAGGAGGATCTGGAGGCCGGGGAGGCACTCCTGGGAGGCAGCGAGGGCTCACTGGAGATGGGAGAAACAGGACTGGCGGTGCAGCCACACTGCTGTGGCCACAACAAACTCTGGTTAGACAGAGTTGCATAAATGCACTATTTTAAGTATAAGAATCTAAACATGAAATGAAGAGGCTTTAATTTGGTATCTTTAGAAATTTGATAATTAATGGAACGACCTTTGAATGCACAATGTTTTTGGCACGTTTAGTGACAGTGCAAATATGGAGGGGAACTCACAGATTTTGGTGGTTTCCACTTCAGCTTGAAGACAGATGCAGATTCTCAGATGTTTTGTACTTTTTTTTTTTGTACAGTGCATCTTTTCACGTTTGCTTGCACTGTGATGTTTGAATATACACTCCTTACTTCCCTCCTATTTTGGATTTGTTCGGATTTACCTGTTGAAATTGGAACTGAAATGCACATCTTTGTATAAGTAAAAAGAGGTGTAACTGGTCTTGATGTCAAAGGAGGCCTTAAAATTTATGTAGCAGTTGAAGTCAAAACCAGGGCTTTTGGGTCTCTTCGTAGCAATCTTTCTCAGTGCAAGATTGTTCTAATGAAAAGTTGAACTGTCTATATAAGGTCTGAATTGGGATCTCTAGCCCTCCTGGTCTACAGTATTTTCATGGAAATGTGGGAATGCCATTTTCTAGTTCTTAAGAAATGGTGTACTAGATTTTTAAGAGGCTTTGGAGCAGCCATGGGAAGATTTTAGCTTTCTCTTGTTAGCTCCAGATCTTAAGAAGAAACTTCAGACTGGAGAAGAAATTGTGGGTTCTTTCAGCAGGGATGGAAACAAAATGACATCAGGATTCCCACAGTTCTTCTCTTTCAGATTCAGCGTTGTAGCTCATACTCCTCTCCTGTTTGTGCAATTCTTTCCAAATACTGCTTTCTATATGTTGGTACTGTAAACTGTCAGGTTCCTGTTTTTTATTTAAATGAAGGGAACAGTTAATTGTCATGTTAGCAGCTGCCAACAGAGAATGCTGATGTAAAAGAAAAAAGGGGAAGGTGTTTGCTTGTAGGAATTAGGTAAAGGGCTGAGTAACTTTTTCTGCAGCCTTCCTTAAGAGGAATAAATACGGCTGAGCAGCTCCTGAGGACTAAAGATACCAGGAAAAGGATTAATCGTGTTCTTCATGAGCCTTTGCTTTTGTTCCATGCACCGAAAGGGTCCTTTTCTGCTTCCCTTCACGCTGCTTGTTGTGAAGGGAGAAGTGTTACAAAGACGTCTCTGTTAGTCCTGCAGCAGGCAGACATTGGTTTACAGAAACCTGAGGGGAAGCCATACATCTGGGGGGTTTGTAAACGCCTTTGAACCTCTGTTTGAAAAGCAATCTATTTAAAGCTCGTCTGGTGACTACTTTTAGCCGGGCCGCGAAAAGCCGCTTAGCGCGGCCGGGCTTTGGAGCCCTCGCTGCCGTCCGCGCAGCGGGGCCGCCGTGCCGGGAGGAGCCGCTCCCTCGGGGCCGGGAGGAGCCGCTCCCTCGGGGCCGGGAGGAGCCGCTCCCTCGGGGCCGGGAGAAGCCGCTCCCTCGGGGCCGGGAGAAGCCGCTCCCTCGGGGCCGGGAGGAGCCGCTCCCTCGGGGCCGGGAGAAGCCGCTCCCGCCGTGCCAGCGCTCCTTGCCGGCGCTCCGGGCTGCGCCGGGCGCAGCGGGGCCGTGCGGTGCCAGCACTGCGTCAGCTCCACACCCCGTCAGCTGACCCGCTCCTGCAGCACCAGTGCAGCACCACTGCGGAGCCCGGGGAAGCCCATGGTTCCCTCCCTGGGCTGCAGGGCGCTTCTCCCGCAGCTCTCCCCTCTTGGAATGCATAATTGATAATCCCAGCTGGAGAGATGGACAGTCAGCCGAGCAGTTGGAAGGATAAGGGTATTTATTCTTTCACCTTGTTTCCTTATTTTATTCCTTTTGAGATGCCGCGGGGCCATTTTCGGCAAATGGTGTCTGTAGCATGTATCTATTTGATTGTGAAATGTAGCCAAAGATGTGGAGTCTCTTTGTGCCACCTGCAGAAATAATAAAAGCTGCAGCTTAAAATGGGTGAATACGAGCAATGCAGAAGAATAAATACTTTATGTAGGTGAAACGGCTCGTGTGACACTGCAGATCTTTTCCAGTCCTAGAGCATATTAATGAAGGGCTTGTTTTGGTATGCACGGCACAAACACCAGCGTAGTCCGAATTTAGTCCGTAGTCCTTGGAAATTTTGAGATTATTAATAATCTAACAATACTATCCATTAACTGGAAAACCCAACGTAATTTGCAGGTCATATTTTAATATTTATAAGAGGAGAAATTGCACGCAGGCTACAGCAGGGTGGGGATATTTTCTCTTGAAATCTGTTTGAAATATACCCTTAATCCCGTTTGCTTTGGGTCTTTCTTAATTCTGTCAAATTCTGGGTAAAACTGTGCCTGGTTTTTCTGAATTTACAGCTGTAAGATTACAATTTTTTAGGTAAATAAGTAGCTAGCCTTAAATTAGTGTGGTGCTGACCTTTGTTCCTGTAAGCACCAATGGGAGATCTCCGGTGTAAATCTCTGTGGATCATTACATTAGTGCTCAGTGTGTTAGAGTTTAAGCCTTATTTGAATAAGTAATCTTCATACTTTATCAACAGGACAAGCTTTGAAAAAATTTAATCATCTCTGAGTACTTAAATATATTTTAAAGGGACCTGTCGTGCTTGGTTCTTGTGAAGTTTTTCTCTTTTTTTGGGAATTATTGTTCAAAATCGGGGTTTTTTTGTATTCTACTTGGACAAAATTGCCATCTCTCTGAAATCCATAGAATGCTTTTTCAGAACCTAAATATATAGCAAAAAAAGTCCTGGAAGTGAAAACACTTTGCCCCTGCAAAATCAGATTCTTAAAGTTTAATCTTTCACTAAAGAGCTGTAAATTATCAGGAAAAATATTATGCAGTGTTTAGTAACATATTGTTGTTGATATGTAAGTCATTTAAATGTTCAAGGCTTTATACATCAGGCCTGAAATTTGTGGGGATGGGAAGAAAGGAATGAAAGGGAAAAAAAGGAGTGAGGTCAGAATGTTTTGGTAAAAATTGGAAGGCAAGTTCCCTTTTTGTCTTCAGGCCCAATTTGCAGATTTGTTTTACAACCAGCCTGGCAGGGGTGGTGCTGATCTGAAAGAACATTTCCGACCCTGGAATGTGAGGCCTTGAGAATAATGGAGTCTGTTTTGGTTTAAAACCCCTGAATTGCCTATCCTGAGCAGAGAGTAGGTCTAAAAGAAAATGGAAGCAGAAATGAAGGGGTCTGGGGAAGCAGAAGACCCTGGTTCTTCTCCTTTTGCAGCTGCTGCTGAAGTCTGGTTTAGAGGTTTTTTTTTGTTGTTGTTGTTTGTTTGTTTGGGTTTTTTTGGTGTTTTTTTTTTTTTTGTTTGTTTTTTTGTTTTTTTTTAAGAACAAGATGAAGATACTGTGTTTCACATTCTTCTTTCCTTAGGTCAGGCTCCAGTGGCATGGAAAATGATGGGTAAAGTTCAGGGACTGATTGCACTATTCATCAAGCCCCAAAATAAATACAGAAGCAAATATTGCAACATGCTTGCAATATTTCCATGCTAAAAATCACTTAAAAATGAAATCTAAAACCAGAGAAGAGCAAAAAGTATGATTTGTAGTTGGAGTTTGCAGGTGAAACACTACTTCCGAATGAATCTAATCTTAAATTTAGGTTTGGTTAATGTGTTGTAGTTGAGGAACAATCATGATGCAAGTGGTACAACCTTTGCATTGATTAATACCTGTGGTATCGATCATCTAGATAGATAGGATGAAACAGGTCTACCCTGGGAGTAGCATGATTTTAATTTTTTATGCTCTTGAAGATAAACCCTGTGGAGTAATTGGTACTAAAATTTCACATTTATTTAATTAATTAATTGTTAGTGATTTCAAGGAATCGTCAGGTTTTAATGGCTGAATATTGATATGATGGTATGGTGAACAGCACAGCTATACTTCCAAGCTATCCCAGGATTCTTTTCTAATTAATGAGCAGAAATCTCTCTGAAATTTGGTTTAACTGATGGCAAAGATTGCATAGGCAACCTTTATCATGAATAATTGGGGCTTTGGAATGGTTTTCCCATTTGGTACAATGTGCACACATGGACGAGTAGAATCTGGTCAAGTAGAAACGAAAGGAAAATGTTGCTTTGGCTCGTTAGGTAATATGTGAGAAATATTTTTTCTTTTTTCTTTTTTCTTTTTTTTTAATTTGAGAATCTGGTAGTGTTTGCCTTGTTGTTCTAGCATGTACTTGTGAAATCTGTAGCACTTTTTTTGCTGGGGTTGTGGTGCAGATGTGCCAAGCCTGAGCTGTGCCTTGTTCTGTGCCCTCTGGCACCCAGCTGGAGCCACCTGCCCATCAGTCCCGCTGGATGTGCTGCTCCACGGGGATGCCTGTCCCTGGGACGGGGACAGCTCCGTTGATGGTAGTCCCACGTGCTTGGCACCACTTAGTCCTGCTGTCACCACCCAGTTTCTCCAGCCAGGAGCTGGTGGTTGTTCCTGGCTTGCAAGGAGACAGTCAAGGACTGAAGTGGCTTCTGATGTGTCTGATGAGGGTAAATGGAGGCTGCAATTTTGTGGCTCAGTCTCTGCTCCTGTTAGGATGTAACCAGGATTTTGAATAATCATCCTGATGCAGGAAGCGTGGAAAATGTCAAACCCCAGTCTGTGGTGGTGCTCAATACACCGTCCACTGGATGGCTGATGGCTTCGCCTGGGGGTTGGGCTGTGTCCAGCAGGGCTGCCCCACTCCCGTGGAACTGCAGGGTCAGCACTCGGATTCTCTGCACAGACATCAAGAGAAACCCTGAAGATCACATCCTGCGTGAATATGAAGTTTATTACATGTAAGTGGAAAAGGCCTCTGAGCAGAAACGCAGAGCAATTTGTGGTTGTGGATTTTCTCCCCAGCAGCTTTTCCTGCTCGGTGACAGATGGGATATTGCACCGCAGCCGTGCTGAAAGCTGCCCGTTCTCAGCGCTGCTGTCCCATTTCTCTATTGGCACAACGCTAAACTGAGCCAGAAAAGGCTCCTTCCTCCCTGTGCCTCCTCGCTGTTACGAGGAGAATATAAGGGATCCGTGCCTACCTTTCACGTTTACAGAAAGGTTCCAGTGTAACAACGCTTGTAAATCGTACAGTGTTTTCCCCCCTCTCCCCTCCCCTTTGACACAAACAGCCTTTCTTTGGCGCTGAAGCGCGGGGTTTGTTGGGCTGTAAATACGGGATAGAGGGGAGTTGTCCATTGTGCAGGGAGCCCGCGGCTCCGCGGCTGCGTTCCAAGCACTCAGCGCGCAGGCGGCCATTGGCGGGCCGGCCGCCGCTGGATTTGGGATGGCAGCGGGCGGAGGTTGCGTAGCTCCGACCTCCGAGCGCCCTCGCAGGAAGTGGAAAGGGCCGGGAGCGAGCCGTGCCAGGGCCGGGTGTTAGCAGCACGCTCAAGATGGATGCCAAAACGGGTTAGTTCCTTTTTCCTGGTTTTCTGTGGTACACGTGAGCTCAGCCCCCTCGTAGGTCTCGCTTCTAATTTCTCTTTCTTAAAAAAAAAAAAAAAAACCAAAAACCAAAAACAACCAAACAAAAAAACCCCAAAAAGCAAGACAGGGTTGCTTGGTTCAGGGGTTTTTAAAAATAGAATTATCAGGTTAAATATATCAGACCGCTTGTTTTTGTCATTAAAACCCGATATGACTTGCTCAGTTTTAAGTTAAATAGCTGAAAGGAAAAGACTGAAAAATACAGCACCAAAGCTATCGCTGCACTTGCTTTAAAAGCAAAATGTAACTGGATGAGTTGTGCATGTAAGGCACGGATGGTACGGGACTATTTTTAGACGTGCCAAGTGACAGTTCGTGCTTACCAAATGTAGGCAGCTGTTCTTCTTCTAGAATAGGCCTGCAAGACGTGCATTAATAGTATTTATTATATTTAATATTATATAAAATGCAGCTCAGAACAGTTTCCATAAGGAAATATGTTGCAGGGCTGTTGCTGAAAATGGGTTTGGGGTTTTTGTGTTTCTGGTTTTATTTTTAATCTGTGACTATCTTGTATGTAAGTTAAAGCAAAAAAGCTGCTTCTAGTAATGCTTTTAAGCTTTTCTTTTCAAAATAAATGCAAATAACTTGTTTCTGATCAATTAGAGAATACAGATGAGTGGCTTCATCTGCTTTCTTGGACTGCAAAATTACAAAGCAGTTTTTCAGTGACTTAAACACCGAATTTCCTTTGAGGAATTTACGATGATACCAGATCCGTATGTCATTAAGCCTACGCTCGTTTGGTCGTTCTCCAAAAGGAGTGGAGATGAAATGGGGGAAAATGTTTTATGAGCAGCTTAACTGGTCCGGGAGCTCCTGGCGTGGGGATTTTTCTTATTGATTACCGAGAACAAAAGACTTGATGGGGCGCTAAAGGCCTTTTGGCTTTTGCTGTGTTGCTTTAATTCCAGCAAGGTACCTTTGTTTCTGGCATTCTGGAACTGTCATACAGATGAATTACTCTCTTTACGTTCCTTATAACTGGGATAATGCATTAATGCATGGAATAAATGATTTCCTATGGAGCAGGAAGAAGCCACAGCTTTAAAGCTGCGCAGAGAGGAGGGAGCAGCTCGTTTACAGAAGTAATGCTGTCTGCAGGCAGAGGAGCAGGGCTCATACTGAATGTGTCACCTGATACAGGGGCAGCACCAAATTCGAGTGCAGGATGCTCAAATTGCAGCATTTAAAAATAAACACAGTTTAAGTACTTTGCAGCAAATGCTTTAAAAATGAGACTTTTTATTTTTTAAAGATGCCTTACATTACTTAAAAGCACAAAATCCACCAACTGTTTTTGTCAAGACTGGTTGTGAAGATATCACTCAGGTGTTGAGCTCCTTGCAGCTCAGTTTAGGTTTACAGGTTTACGAGGATTCTTAGTCAATCGCACAATTTTGCTGATGTTTAATGCGAGGTGTGCAGAGACAATAATAGATTCTTCGGTGTCTGGAAGCAAATGAAGAACCGAAAGAAAAAGTTAAACTTTGGGATTGCAACCCGCACAACAGCAGGTCTATGATGACTTGATTTTGTTTGTTTTTTACAAATATGAAGGAAGGTTGTATTGCTTGGAGCCTGGGCTGCAGTGGAAGGAGGAGTGTGGGTTGGAGGTGCTGGGAGAGCAGGAGCGTGTCCTCCAGGCAATGCTGCTCTATCTCTGCCCCCCATATGTTTGTGCAGTCACGTGGTGGCAGCGCCAGGCCCCGATCTGGCTGGCTCCTGCTTTCTGGGATGGTTTTGCCAGAGCACAGGCAGCCAGGCTGGAAGAAAGGAGTGGGATGGATGGTGCTGGAGGGGTGAGGCTGTTCTTTCCACAGCACTTCTGCTCTGCGATCAATTGAAGGTGTTGGTGCATCTGTAACCTGGCTGTGTCTGTGGGGCTGCAGGAAACTTCTGCTGAAATGTGAATTAAGTATTGGGGTTAGATACTTTGCATTAGGGTGGGTTTAATTTTCTGACCTTGGTTTTCATCTTTCCTGCTATGCAGTATAGTTTCCATGTTGAAATAACGGGGAAGAACTTGAACTCTTGAAAGTCTGGGAAAGCCCACCCCAGCCCCAGGGGCTTTGGCATGTTGTACCTAAGAAAGGGTTACACAGACTTTGCCCTACAGAGGCTACTAAGTGTTGAATGTTGGAGCATGACTGTGTTTTCATCCTGCAAGATATAATAGACAAATTATATTTTTAAAGATGTTTTTACTGACATCCAAATAATCTGTTCCAAGCTGTGGTATACTGTTTTACAGTTAATTTTGGTGATGTTTAGGATGAGACAGGATTGCTAAATATGTAGTGCAATGGTAGTATGTTTCTGTAATTCATCTTGAACTCTGTCTCTACTAGGTTATTGCTGTTAACAAACACATCTGCAGCGGGTGTGTTAAGCCATTACCTATGCTTTGTGCAAGGGTGTTCTTTGCTCTGACCAGTGATGCTAAAAATGGCATAATATTGTGTTCTCTAATGAGGGTCACTTAAGGAAAACTAAAATTGGTTTGCAAATGAAGTCTTCTGCATTGGAGCACAGCAGATTTAGCCTGGATTGACATTTCAGGGAGAGTATTCCCTCTTGATGGCTCAGTCTGTCAACCATAATCAACATTATAAACTCCCACGGGAATGCTTCCATCAAAAGAAAACAAAATGAACTGTTAATGAGTCTTTGAGCAGTGCCTTTGCCTCTACCAGGCATAAAGATATAATGGTTTAGAGATCTGTTGATGTCTTGTTATCTGTCCTCAGGGGAATTGGAATCAATCTCTCCAGGGAGTGACCTCCACAAAATGCCCGACAAGGAGAGGAAATGAAGCACAAACTGCTGTGGTTCTGGTGCAGAACACAGCACAGTAGCTGAAGAGATGAATTCTGACATTGCTTAAGGGCAGCATTGTTTTAAAATTTCAACAATTGCGTCTGGGTTCATCCTAATAGCAGTAATCCAAATAATCTGAAGTCCAGAGCTGAACCATACTAAATAACTTATTTCTAGTTGTGATTTCAGCTCTGGTTTGACAGGGGTTCGCAAGTTCCACTCATGGTGACTCTCAGTAGTCGAGTGAATAATGAAAAATTACTGCCTTGATATGAATGCCAGAGGTGTCTTGTTCTAATTTCTTACCTCTTTTAAATTGTAGTTGTTGACCTCCTTTACTGGCGAGACATTAAGAAGACCGGGGTGGTGTTTGGAGCCAGCTTGTTCCTGCTGCTCTCATTAACAGTGTTCAGCATCGTGAGTGTCACAGCCTACATTGCCCTGGCCCTGCTCTCTGTCACCATCAGCTTTAGGATATACAAGGGAGTTATCCAGGCAATCCAGAAGTCTGATGAGGGCCACCCCTTCAGGTGAGATTTTTCTTTTCATGAAGCAAAATTGTGTTGTTTTGGAGAGCAGCAGTGTTGGTGCTGCTAGCAGCAGTGGGTGACATGTGCTGTGAAGATGTTGCATAATAACGTAAATAGACTCTGCAATGAAAAATGTGTTCCCCACCTTCAGACTTTCTCAGGAGTCATATAGTAAATACAGAAAACAGACTGAGGGCTTGGTACAAGGGATGGAAAAATCAGAATAAATGTAGCAGGGTTTAAAGCGTGACAAAGGGCTATTTTAATATTTTTGAAACTTTTAAGACCTTAAAATGTGTGGTTTAGTGTGTAGCAGTGTAGCTGTGCTCCCTACTTGCAAGGTCAGTGACAGGGTCCAGGTACTCACTGCTGCAGAGCTGCCTCTTAAGAGAAATCAAACCTTATTAATCTGTGTTGGAGGACTTGTAGGAGTGTGTGTTTCTGGTTTCCCTGCCAGCCCTATCCCACTCTGCCCAGCCTTGCTTCTCCCTATTCTTAATGAGTGAAGTGGCTCAGTCTTGCCTTGCAGTCTTCAGAAAGTCCCGTTTTCCCCTCTATCTACAGCCCTCTTACTAATTTGGTGGTGTTCCCGTCGTCTGTAAGGCAAAAAAAAATGTAGCTTTCCCTCCATTCCTCCCAGACCATGTGCGGTGGCTCCTTTTCCAGTGGAAGCCAGTCTGTGGGACAAAATTACAGGGAAAAAACACCCTCCTGTTAGGGTGAATATCCCCAGCTGAAATCTTGCTTGCTTCTCATTATCTGAACAGCAACATCAAGCTTTTTCTTAGCAAGAACAAGCAGAACTTTTTCTGCCTGTGGCCTTTCTACAGTGTTTTTCTAAAAATTCTGATAATCCTAAATAGCTTCTGGACATTCTTGCCCAGCATACCTTTTTTCTGTATAGCTTATCCACAAGAATGATATTTTTACTTGAAAAATTCTGTGAGAAGAATTGGATTATTGGTACAGGTGCTGAGTATCCTGTGGATGAGCTGGGAAGGGTGAGCAGATGGAAACCAAGGATGGGTGGCAGAATGTAGCTTTGAAATGGCCACTTGCTGCAGTTACCATTTGAAGTATTTTCATTTGTCTTGGACTTGCCACAAGGTCATGTTTAGCTTTGCCTTAAATGACATACATGGGAGCATTGTGCAATTTTCATATTAAAAAATCCCCAAACAAAACCACACCAAAGCAGAATCCCCCCTAAACAAAAGTTTAACAACTGTAAAATGAGCTCCATTTTACAGATGTGCTGCGTTGCTCCTTCTGCCTCCAGCATGCACATTAGATAAATAATTTATACTTTGTTTAAAGACTCCAAATTGCCATAGCTGCTGCAACTAGAGATAAGTGACAGCAGAGTGGAAGGAACATATAACCAGATAGGGGATTATATCTCTTATGTCAAAGAACTGCTCTCACTAGCTGTAAGAATTTTTTCTAGCAAATGACAAATCTAGCTCATTTTGCTGTTCTATAGTATGTTACAGCTTAATGGTAACTCCACAAGGGCCTTCCAGGGGCAGAAATGGATATATTGCTTTTGTAGGATTTTTTTCCTTGTCTTAGCCTACCCACTTTTTTTGCCTGGTGCAGGTGACTGAGTAAATAGCAGTGAGAAAAAAAGTTGTTCACTAAGAATAACTTAAATTAGTTCTGTTCTGTCCTTTCAGCATTCCTCTCACTGTGGAGTTTTTCCCTATAGCACAAACAGGAGCTTCTGTTGATACTGTATCTAACATAGCTCAAGTTTGCAGCACTTTTATGCTGAGGTTTCCTGGCTGTCTCCTGCAGGGCTTACCTGGACTCGGATGTGGCCGTGTCAGAGGAGCTCATCCAGAAGTACAGCAACGTTGTGCTGGGCCACGTGAATGGCACCGTCCGGGAGCTGCGGCGCCTCTTCCTCGTCGACGACCTGGTGGATTCCCTCAAGGTGAGTTTGCCTCTGTGAGACTTTGCTGCTGACCCAGGTTAGCAAAGCCTGCTGGTCCCTGCAGAATGAACAATGGCTCTGGTTAAGTAAATAACGAGGTGTAGTTTGCTCTTGGAAGTGTTTGGCACAGGGCTGGATATCGAGTGCTGTCTGCAGTGATGGTAACTGTAAAGGATAACTTGGTCTACACGTAGGCAGAGCAGTAGCACAAATGGAAAGCAGAAATAAGCTGTGGCTGCCTGCAGCTCCCTGTTCTAGCTCCTTGCTTGTGCCTCTCACAGCAGGAATCTTCCAAAAAACAAGCCATGCTTCAGTCTGGGCATTGAGGGTGTGTCACTGATGTGTGTGTGTCCCTCTGGAAAACTTGGCTCTGGGCTAAATTGTCCCAGCCTGATTTGGAGTTGGTTTTCTGTTTGTGTTTAGTGCACAGCTCCCTGTCTTTAAACAGGAGTTTTTCCCACTTTCTATTGGAATGGTGAGGACTGAGAGATGCCCTTGGGTTACTGGGAAGGTGGACACTTGTTCTAGCCCCTGGATTTGGGAGTAAAAGCTGCTGTTTTTAGTGATGGGAACTACTGAAATGGGGTTTACAAATTACTCTACCCAGTGTGAGCAGTGCTGTATAACAGCTAGAGTCCATCCATGTAGAATTTAATGGGATTTACTGAGAGTGACACAGCACAACTGACTGTGAATAATGGTAATAAATTAAACAAAATGTAACCAAAAATAAAACCCAACAAAACACAGCAAAATAACCCTCCAAAATAAAAAGTAGCTGAAAACCCTTCAGTTTTGTTGTAGGATAATGGTAGTCTCTCCTTTCAAGCTCTAATCGCCTTTCTTTGTTTTTGAAACTGGTGTTTCCTTTACCTAGTGCAGTGTGTTGTCCACTTCCTTTTCAGTTTGCTTAATCTTCTTGAAAAAACTTGCATTTATCCTGCAGTAAATCCCCTTACTTAGTGCTTTGTAAAGTCCTTTGAGTTGTTGTGGAGTTGGGGGAGGAATTCCTTGTGAACCGTGGGGAAAACCAGGAAGACTGTTCAAGTCTTTGTTCTAATTGTGCAATAGAAACCTGCAGGCAGATGTCAGAATCTTACGCAGAGTTTGTAGATCCAGTTTCTCAATATGCTTAAAGTTAAACGCAGTTTGTGCCAGAAAAGCTGTGCCTGGTGCCCTGCAAGGCTCTGGCAGTGAGGCAGTTCCCTCTGGAAGCAAGAGGAGGTGTAAGGGGGCTCTGCTGCTCCTGGGACAGATTTCTTTTCTCAGGAGGGAGAGAGGAGGTGGTGTATTGGCCTGGGGGTTGTGCAATAATCTCCCTGCTCCTGAAGGGCTTTGCAGGAAAAGGCTTTTGAGGAGCTGGTTGTGCGTTCTTTTCTGCACAACCAGCTTTCTGCACAACCATTTCTTTTCTGTTTTTTGAGACATGCTCAATAGTGCTGCTGCCAAAGTCCTGTTTGGATCTGGCCATCAACAGCACAGAAAAACTTGGAATCACAAGGTCGCTTGTGTTCCTGATTAAGCCCTTTGTGATCTGTGCCTTGGTCTGAGTTAGGAGACTTCTCACACCATTTGTGTGGAGATCCCAACCCCTTGCAGCAAAGGAGAAGGAAGCAGTGAGAAGCCAACTGCTGTTCCAGTGAACAGTGGTCTAAAAACAAGGCCTTCGGGAGGAATTATGTTAGAAGCAGAATTAATTCCAGCCAGAATGTCGTCAAGGCACTCTAATCACTTAAAATACTAGAGTCCATAGGAAAGATGTGTTTATTCAGCTGAACTAATTCATTTCCCTTCTCTCCTTCTGACATTTAAAACGTTTTATGTAGGTTAATTAGTCTAATTTATGGTAGTTGGAAGCAACCCTTTATCAGAAATCAGTGAATGTCAGGACAGTTCACAAGCACAAGTTACTGATTTTGAAAAGTTTGTGCTCAAGGAGAACGTTGGGATTCCAGGATCTTATGTAATATAATGGCCCTGGTTTAAAAAATAAAAATATCTTGGCATGTGTAGTTTAAACATCTTCACTCTAGGAAACCACATGTTTATGTATAATTCAAGTTACAGAGCACTAATGCAGAAAATGTCTGCAGGTCAGTCCATTGTGTGTAATAGTTCTGACTGTAAAATCTGTCTTGTTAAGATTTTTTTTCTTTATTAAACAATGCTTCAGTCGGGGAAGTCTTAAAATGGACTCTAAATATTTATGCAGCACAAGGAGAAATTCCTCGCAGCTCTTGAGGAGCAACCCCACAGGAGCCCTTGCCAGAGCCCCAGGAGAAAGCTGCATTTTGTCCTGGCAAAGGCTGTGCTGGTACTGGGCACTGCTGCTCTTGCTCAACTCTGAGGCTTTGAGGAACAGAGCTCTGTATTCTGAGTTTTCTGTAGCAAAGAAGGGGCATGGGGCACTTCTGGATTTGCCCATTTTGGATGGCAAAAGTGGGTTCAGTCCATCAGCCACACAGGCCTTTCACTGGTGTACAGGTCCTTGGAAGGGTCACGACAAGCCTGGCTCCTGAGCTTCCCCCTCATCCCAAGCAGGTGGAAGGGGCAGAATCGGCTCTGGAGGTGGATCCTGGGCTGTCTTCTGCTTTCTTTTTCTTGTCTTACAGCTTTATTTAGAGGTGTTTCAGGGAAGGTTTTCGTGTAAAGGTCTCTTAGGTATGTTTCAGGTAAGCTTTGTTGTGTGTGGGAGGGTCTCTGGGTTTGCACAGTTTATAAGAAAAAGGAAATAGAGACCAGTAGGTAAATGTGGGGTTGAGATGGACTCCTAGGTGGATACTCCTGGGAGAGCTGCTTGAAGTGTCAGAGGAGTGCAGAGAGAGGAGTTGTGGAATCAGGGTCCCGCTCCCATCCAGTACTATAAGTGAAGGGGGTTAAAACCTGCATATGCAGCAGTTTATGCTTCTGCCCTGATGCTGCTCTGGACAGACTTTGGGTGGAGAGAAGCTTGTGTAGTCAAATGTGACCTGGATTTTGCTCTTTCTTGAACCATAAATTCAATGCTCACTAAAATAAATAATTGATAGTTCTGATAATTGTTGGACTTTGGGATTGATTTGTCTTGTTACCCCTGTGCTTATGTAAACTCACATTTTCTGCCCTGGGTAGAGTCATCAGCAGTGTTCATGGCTGCTGAGTTGGCTGGGTGATGCTGAGCTTCAGGAATTGTGTCCATGGGGAGCAGATAATGGATAGCTGTTGGCATGCAAAAGAACCACTGGAAGCCATCACACACTCGGGGGCTCTTTGCCCAGTGCAAGCTGGTGCCTTCCTTCCCTCTCTGGTAGATGTGCTGCACTTGCAGGCTGCTCCAACATGGAAATGTTTGCTCTAGTAGAATGCCTGGTGCAGAGAGGTCAGCTCCAGGCTCACCCTGGCATTGCAGGGCAGGACTGGGCCAGGGAGTTCAGCAAATCTGCTTTATTTTCCTTGAGAAACCTGCCAGAATCCCCCTGCACCACTGGGAATGGTGCAGCCTCTCTGAGGGTTAGCTTTGTGCCTCTCCGAGGTTTAACTTTGTGCTCGTCCCTGCTGCTGCTTTGTCACATTTCAAAAGTGCTGACAGATAAAGAACTGCATCACTTGCAGTTAGTGCACCTGAGTGAAGCTCTTGAGCCAACTTGATTTTGTTGCAGGGATCATGGAATTAAACTTGTATTGACTACCAATGCCTTTATCTTGTTGCTGGCTTTTGATTTTGTTTGGTTTGGATATTTTACATCTTTTGATAAGCTAAAATTGGATGTTGGGATGCTTAAGTTCAGAGTATCTTGGCTGCAGGCCAAGGGTTACCAGGGTCCTGGCCCACACCCAGAGTTCTGCAACCATGCCTTGTTTTCCTTGCCAGCACTTTGTGCCCATCCTTTCCTTGGGTGTAGCTCCTGCTCATGGGAGTGTTTCCATCTCGGGTTGTTCACTGTGCCCGGGTCTGCACTCCCTGGTGCCAGTGCCAGTCTTCTCATGGTGTCTGTCCAGGGTTGTGCTGGAAAACAACCCCACGTGCTGAGCTGACCAGGGCAGGGGTCTCTGCTCTGTGCAGAGCAAGGAATGAACACTGGGAAAGCTGCTGTTCCTGGCTGCTGCTCAGCTCCTCAGCAGTCCTGCAACTCTAGAAGAAAGCGGCTGATTTTCCTCGGGAGGAATCCTACCCCAAAATAGAGCTGGCAGCCCTCGGTCCCCTCCCACTGCTATAGGTCAGAGGTGTGCCTGGGACACTCCACCTGGCACTAAATGTGGGCAGCCCTTTGTGTGGAGCTGGGAAGTGGAGCCTGTGTCCCACCAGGAGCTGGACAAATGCTGTCAGCAGGGAGGGAGAATGGGGCTGAGATAGGGAGCCAGCAGTGGTGGCAGTGTGGGGCTTTAGGGATGTCTTTTCTTCTGAGCTTGGCTCTAACCTGGAGCCAGCTTCCATGTTAGAGCAGTTTTCACTCCTCTCGTCCCTAAATTTTTTTAACATCCAAAGTGCCTGTGGGTTTTTTGAAGGAGAAAAGGTAAATCAAGCACACCCTACCCTGTTAACCTTCCAGAGAGGCTTTTCCTGATGTAAGAGCCTCTGCCTGGTCTGGTCAGAGCATGGCTTGGCTAGGTGGGTGGACACTCGGGTGGCAGCAGGGCCACCACACACACGTGTGACCTCCTTTCTCTCTGGCTCTGTCATGCACCGGCCCTTTGGCCCCTCTTAGCCTGGCCTGTCCCCTCTCTCTGGAGGATGGCAGGTAGGAACTGTGTGTTTGCCCTTCGTTCCTCACCATGGAACTGGCAGTGCCCTGAGAAGGCACAGGGCAGTGTTTGGGCACTGCTGACTCGGGCTGAATTCAGCCCCGTGACCTGGACGCAGGAGGCCACGTATCCCGTTACTGAATCCTTCAGCCATCTCATCACCCAGCTCTGGTTACAGGAGGTGTACCAGGGTGAAGTGCAGTTTGGGCCTGTTCAGATTGGTATTTGTGTTTACAGCAAACAGTGGGATGTCCTGGGCACAGAGTGGGTGCTGACGGGCTCTTTTTCCCTTGCAGTTCGCAGTGTTGATGTGGGTTTTCACTTACGTTGGTGCCTTGTTCAATGGTCTGACATTACTGATCCTGGGTAAGTGTGGACTTGTGTTACACACCTGGCACACCAAATATCCTTGGGACTGCACTGGGGTCCAGGCAGCACTGGGAGGCTGATTCTGTAGTCTTAAGATGTTGCACTTTAAGTTCCTTTTTTGATAACACAAGGGAACAGGTAATTTTGAGTTGTGTTGTTAAATTCCTTGAGATCGCTGATTTCCAGACATTACACGGTTTATAGGCAGGTTTGTTGTGCTTGTCCCTGTCAGGCTTAGCCTGCCCTGAATGTCATTGCTGTGCTGGGACTTTGGAGGAGGTGCAGGATCTGTTGTGGCCGTGTCCTACTGCAGGATTTAATTTCTTATATCCCAGAGCAGGCTGGCCTTCAGGTGTCAGAACCAACTGATGCCTGAGCAGCCTTTGGGAAGAATTTGCATGACCCACTGTAAAAAAGTGACTTGTGACCAGACTTTACTGTTGGTGAGACCTGGAGAACAGCTCAGGCTCTCCTTAATAGGGATTATTCAATTTTCTGGCCAACAGTTGGTGCATGGGGCTTAATTGTTCATTTTTCTTGTACCTTTTTGCAAGACATACCCAGGTGTGGAAACTAGTCCTTGTTCTGCTTGAACACCATCCCTGTTGTCAATATTTATGCATTTGATGTGTTTTTTTCCAGCTTTGATTTCGCTCTTCAGTGTTCCTGTTATTTATGAGAGACATCAGGTGAGTATGTAATAGAATTCATTAAATGTTTCATAAAATCAGCTTGAAGCAAAACCAGAAACAAATAATTGAAATTAATTTCAGTCTTCTGAAATATTTAAAGCCTTTAAAATAGGCCTTTACCCAGAAACCAGAGCCAGGGAACACTAGTTCAGTTTGAAGTTCAGACTGTGTGTGCTTTCCCTTTTCCTTCTTGGTGGAAGAAAAGATTTCCCCAGCAAACAGTTTTGGAAAAGGCCTGATGAACTTGGAGGCCTTTTCTGCTGGTCCAGCTTTGGTCAGGACTGGAGCAGCACTGGGCATGTTAATCCTGCTGTACCTTTTGGAGTTGATATTCAGATTTGGTTTCCCAAAGCTCTGTGGAATTTGTAGCCCTGGCAAAAACAGGAGGTGGGAGCTGCTTGGCTCAGTCCAGGGCTGCTCCTGGGGAGCAACTCCAATGTAAAAGGAGCAGGGAGGAAGGAGCCAAAGTAAAATGCTTTCGATTAAATTATGGCCAGGGCTGTCTTGGGCAGGTCACTGCACAGGAGGGGGGAGCCAGCTCTGGCTTAGCCCTTCGTCTCCCCTTTCAACAACAAGGCTGCTGTGGGGGCCGGGCTGGGACTGGGGGGAGGCAGGAGCAGATGGCAGAGCCTCATGGGGTCCTGTCCATGCTCCTCCTCCACAGGGAAAGGAGCCCTGGAGCCCCAGGGCCGGAGCATGGACAGTGTGTGGGGCTTAACCCAAGCTGCTCAATCCTCTGGCCAGGCTGCAGCCTAAGCTGGTTACCCGGCCCAACTAAGCGGCTTTGCTGTTCTGTGAACCCAGAGGGGCCCAGCCCTGCACCCATAACTGGGGCTTGACGGACCAGGGAGAAGCTGGGGATTGATTCCTTTGGGGCTTTGCCCGCTGTGCCCTCTGGTGGGCGCATTCCTAGAGTCTGGCATCACACTGGGAAATACCCCTGGCTGAGCTCCCACTTCTCCCAGAGTTTTGTGAGACTCAGCCAGGCTGCAAAGGAGGAGCTGGGCTGTAACTTTTCTGCTTCAATTCCAGGCCCAAATCGACCATTACCTGGGACTTGTGAACAAGAATGTCAAAGATGCCATGGCAAAGTGAGTTGGTTTGGGTTTATTTATTTTCCTTTGTACTGATAATGCTTCCTGGCACATGTGGCACTCCTGTCTAGGACTAATGTATTCTTCCATGTGCCAGGCTAAGGAGGGAAAAGGTCTCTTACCTCTGGAGGAAATGAGCTCCTTTATTGCTGATGCAATATTGAAATGAGCCTGTACTATTTCTAAAAGAAACCTGTGTATGTCAACCCATTAGTGATACCTGAGCCCCTCAGCAGGTGCTTCTTTTCACATGTTGCTATTTCTAAGACTCTGTTTAACCTTTTCTTTTTTGTCTGTTACTCAAACTCACTTTTGTGTGTTTCCTTCTGCTTCTTGCAGGATCCAAGCAAAGATCCCTGGGTTGAAGCGCAAAACTGAATAAAAAAAGCCTGAAGCAACTTATCAATAGGAAAGGAAGTTCATCTTTTAAGGGGGGAAAATACTCATTGGATTTACATGGGGAGGGTCAGGGAATAGCAAACCCCTTGACATTGCAGTGCAAATTCACAGATCTTTATTTTTTAGCAACGCAGTGTTTGAGGAAAAAATAACTGTTTTGACTGCCATGTGTTTCATCATCTTTAAGTATTGTAAGCTGCTATGTATGGATCTAAAACTAATCATCTTTCCTTATCCTGTGTGCAGCACTGGCTAATACAAACGACTGAGACAGCTGTACATTTGCTTCATCAGAGGTAGTTCCTGCTGCGCTCCGGAGGTGTAGAGCAGGTGGGGCAGAGGAGAACACTTCCCAGTTTGTGCACTGTGTATGGTCTGTGTAGATTGATGCAGATTTTCTAAAATGAGATGTTTTAGAAGAATATACCAGTTTAGCAAGTTTTGAAAAACCTTGCCTTTTTGGTATGAGTATAGCTGTATTGTGATTTTGTTTTATCAATTGCCAATATATATATATATATACATATATATATATATGTGTTTCACAAAGCTTAGATCTTTCAGCTGCTCCACAGTGCTTTGTACTTCAGAGAACTGACTGAGGCCTGGACCAGCTCCAGAGCACACAAGCTTGAGAAACTAAAGTCTCTGTAAACACTGGCATCTGTTGGAAACAACAAAAGAGAAATGAACAAAGAACCTTCACACAGAGTAAAAGAAATTACACCATACACTTTGTTGCACAAACGTACAGTAGTTGATCTTGAGCAAATAATTCTCCAGCTTTCAGACTCTGATAATCTGTGGACCGAGTATCTAATGCTGCAAATGTTGTTTGGAAACTTAAAGCCCTGTCCTGTTATGCAAGAAATAAGTGAAAATTTATACACTTGCAGTTTGAGCTGTACTGAACTAAGTCTGTGGAATGCATTGTGAAATGTAAAAAAAAAATCCCAGCAAAAAAGGAAAAAAAAAAACCAACCCCAAAACCCCAAGTATCAATAAAGCTTATAGACATAAAATGATACCAGTATTTGGCTTTCTTGAGGCAAGTTTAATATATTTGTGTTTATTGAAGTGCATTGTGATAAATATCCATTGTCCATGGTGGTGGCAGTAGTGTCCCAGTAGAGCGCGGTGCAGGGTGGGTTTGTCACGGTCCCTTTTCTTCCTCTGCAGCGTGAAGGAGCTGCTCAGGGTCACCTCCAGTGTCCCAGGGAGTGCCAGAGGGCGTCGGGTTCTTGGATTTTGGAGACAGGAGTGGTTGATGCCATTTTCAAGTTTGAAGGAAATAAGTCCCAAAAATCTTTCCAGGTGAAAGTGTTGATTCTGATTTAAGAGCTGGACATTGAAAACTTGTGTACAAATTTATTTGAGATGCAGATCTTAAATGATTGGCATCTTGACCATTGAAAAATAGAAATTCATGCAGTAATATTTCAGTTTACAGTAAAATACAGCATTACTTCTGAGCATTTTATACAGGAAGCCAGACCATAGAAACATACAAACCGTAAGTAAGTGTTTTCCTGACAGACACTATTGCTTGAAGGTATTTCTCACATCACTGTTGATTAATTCATTCTGCCACGCAACTGGTTTTATTTGGGATACAATCAACGAGGAAGGAAGGCAAACATGAGTGGTTACAACATAGGCAGAGGTGCTCACTGCTGGCACCACCTGACAGAACAGGATTTGATCCTGAAGGTTTCTTTAAAAAAAAGACTGCATAGGGACTCGTACTGTGTATCTGACAAACTGCTCTGCTGTATAGTCATATAAGGCATTAATAAATTCAATTGTAAAAAAAAAAAAAAGTGATTCTTTGAGGTTGCTGAAGCACTTCATGTGTTAAACAGACAGGAATCCACTCCTTTAATGGGATGTTTTTGCTACTTTTCTGTGCAGTGGGCAGCAGAAATGGACTGGCAGGAAGGTTCCAGAGTTCAAAATCCTATTGTCCTGAACTGGGACTAAAGCACTATTGCTTTTCAGAGACTAAATGTAAGTCTAAATGTTTATTTTGGCCTTTATTTCTTTTAATTAAGAAAGTTAATTTCAAAATATGGATGTTCCATGCCCAGAATCTTCAATATCTTAAATACATATTTTGACATTGCCCATATTTGCTATTCCTTTTTAAACTTTCTCCAGTTCCACTGTCCCTTGAGCTTTTGGTTTTGATGAAATGTTCTAACAAATAGTGAAGGGTTTGAGTTGCCTTTTGGGAATATCTGTCCATGGTTCCACTTTCCCATGGAGGCAGCTCTCCTTTGATCTCAGCTGTCCCCCAGGCCAGGACAAGGGGCTCTGTGGGGTGAGGGAGAAGCAGGGATAGAGAGAGGAGCCCAGAGTCACCCAAGATAAGCTTCCCCCCCACCCCCCCAAAAAAAGCTGCATTTCCTGGTACCAGAGGATTTATGTCTTGCTTACAAGCAGCATGGACTGGTTGGAGGGCACACACAGCCCTGCTATAGGGACATTCCAGGGATTCCTTTGAAGGCTTAGGACCCCCCTCCAGAACAGGAAATAGGGATTGATGGAGGCTTTCCCACCAGGCCAAGATTCCGGCTGGTCACTGCCTGTAGGAGTGTAAAGCACATTTTCCCAGAAATGGGGAGCATGCAGGAACACTTGGGGAATGACTCCCTCAATGTTGGTGTTAAAATGTCTTGAACCAAGTCTGTCCAAACCCCCTCCTCTCACTCACTGTTGGAGTTCAGCTGGCACTGCTGGCTGCAGGAGCAGCTGCCCAGGAGCTGGAATGCCATCACTTTGGCCTTCTGACAGCACAGAGCCGCTCGCTGTCGGAAACAGTGGGGAATTCACTTGTGAAGGCATTAAAAAACCAAAGCAGAAAATAGGGATAATGTAAGTACCCAGCTGGAAAAGGTGAGAATGGTTTAGCCCTCCTCTGGGTGAGAGTCATAGCACCGTGTGTGGAAAGCAGGTGGGGGGGAGGCAAGGCTGCAGCCCGAACTACTAGAAAATTATTCCAAGGCACTTCATGGATAAAAAATTCTGCCAAATATATATATTTAAAAATAAAATGGACTTAAAAAAAAAAGGATACTTTGCTCCCTCAATTAATGAAAATTGAAGGGTTACCTCCCCCCTCCCCAGCCTGCTCATTAAATGCTCCCAGCTTTACTGAGTGCGACAAATTGGAGTTTTAAGCAGGTGTGGTTAAAACCCACCCACTTTTTGAACTTTGTTCAAGCCACAAATTTGAAAATTAAAGGGCCCAGCATTTTCTCCCTTTTCAGACATGGTTTGAACAACACAGTATTAGGCAAAAGCAGCTTTGTGAGTGAACTGTTCATCCCTTTGGGATCTCCAGGTTACCCTTCAAACCTCAGCTTCCTTCGCAAGGGTGTCGGGCTTTCCAAGGCCAGCTCCCAAGTCCCTTTTGGTAAGTTGGGATGAGTGATCTGGAAATGTCAGCCTGCAGCAGGGCTGGGATTCCTGCAGCCAGAGGGGCATTACCGGCTGTCCGGGCCAGCACAGCCCTCGCTGGGGCAGGACAGCAGCAGCCAGAGGCTCCTCAGAGGCAGCGCCACACGAAGACACTGGAGACGGAAGGGAGAGCAGGGATTGGCCTTTGGCACAGCCCAATGGGACAGAAGCAGAAAATAAACACACTGGGTGTGTGAAGTACAGACTGCGTGTGTGTGTGAAATACACTCCGCACACGCTGTTGCTGTGGGTATGTATATGCAATGTGTGTGCACTGTATACGTGCACGTCTCCAAAGTGAGCATTGCGTGGTGTGTGCATTGCATGCACAGTTTGTGTGTCTGTGTGACTGTGCAGCGTGTGTGCACCCTGTGTCTGTGTTTGTGCGTGTGCTCTGTGGGCAGCGTGTGTGTCTGAGCATATCTGTGTGCGTGTACTCCGTGTATCCACGTCTGCTGTGTTTGTGCACCGTGTACGTGCAGTGCCTTTGTGAGTGGGATGTGGCTGTGTGGGTCACATTAGTGTGTCTGCGTATGTGTGCACACCTGTGGCTGTGTCCCCTTCTCTCTCTGTGTCCCTGTGTGTGTGACTGCCCCAGTCCCAGCCCATACCTGCAGTCGTCCCCTCCGGTGCTCACCACGAACTTGTCGTCGTGCGAGAAGCGGATGTTGGTGACGTGCGCCGAGTGCCCAAAGTACCGCTTGTGTTTCGCCTGTGGGACAGGACAGCAGCTCAGGGATGGCACCAGGCAAAGCTCTGCCCACAGCCATCCTGACCCCAAGGCCTTTTCGCTCCCTGGGAGCTGCCCATGGATGGACCGTGCTGTTTGGATGCTGCAAGAGCTTCCTGAGGATGGACCATGCTGGCTGGGTGGTGTAACAGCGAGTGCTGAGGGGTCTGGGAAAAGCAAAAGCTGCTCAGGTGAAAATAAAACAGGCACTTACAAATTTCTCCGTGCATGGGAAGTCAAACAGCTTGACCAGCCCGAAGTCGTCTCCTGTGACTATGTTCAGGCCAGCGTGGGTCACACAGGCACAGTTGACATCTGCTTTGTCTGCATTTCGTGGCCAGATCCCAATGACTTCATCTCCAAGAATGCTGTTCCAAAATCAAGGTAAATAAAATGCATTAGACCATAAGACTTAACTTGCTGTTGCTCTTCCACAGGAGGCTGAGCCAACACAGGTCAGTTATAAAAAATTGCTGCATTTAAAATAAAATTGTCCCTTTTAAATGATTGCCCTGAGCTCATCATGGAGACCGTCACACTAATACAACATTTTTATGTGATTCTTAAGCAATCTCTAATCATTAATTCTTAGGTTTATTTCCCATGAAACCACTGGCATCATTCTACACCAGCACCGTGTGCAGCTCTGGTCGCTATGAGCCTTCCCCCGGGATTTCTGACTCCACTGTTCCCTTAGCTGTGAGTTCCTGAATGATGGAATGCTCGTCTCGATGTTGACTCATTCTCAGAAATAGGTGTTCTGCCCCTGGCTTCAGTTCTCTGTAATCATTTACCCACAGACTCACTGCCAGGAGCACCTGCCCCCTCCCACCAGCTGTCAAGAGTCCTCTGAAATGGGGAATCTGGGGCAGATTTTTCTGCCAGCAGAGCAGAGTAGGAGGATTCTCATTTACCTTCTCCCAGCCCTGCCTGGTTCTCACCCACTGTCAGCTCTGCCTTTGGCCTGTCCCACTTCTCGCAGGAAGAGCACAGCCACAGTTCTGCAATGCTGGGGGCAGATTCCTGTGTTCATCCACATCAGGAAATACACGTTAATGACTCTCAGAACTCCCTGATACAATCAGTGCACTTCTCCAGGCCTTCCGTGCTGCTGTTTGCTGATGAGGGACGAGGCTGCCTGGAGTGGCCCAGAGCTGTGTGAGGGGCCTGGGATGAGTGGCAATGAGCCACTGTGGCTCTGCGAGAGCCCCCGGTGTAATTAACAGCACTAATTACCACAGACACCAAACAGCCAAAGGGTGTCAGGGTTTGCCAGGCCCTGGGACATCTCAGCATTTACACACCCAAACCTGCGGCCTGATCCCAGTGCTGGCCCCACGCCCTCCTTGGGTGGTACCTGGTCCATGTGGCCCAGGTGATTTTCTCTATGACTGCAGGGTCTGTGATTTGCTTTCCCAGTGGCACCTCGTGAACTTGACGCTTGTAGGCGCCTGTGGATACCTGAAAGTGGGAAAGGAAAAACCAGGAAACTCTGCTATAAACACGTCATTTTCTTTAAAATTTCCAACAGTCTCACCAGGTTTTATCAGCAATTAAACATCCAGGATAATATTTGTCTTTTTTCCTCATTATCTGGAATTCATCACATGCCATATAAAGGAATAACAATGTTACAGGAAGATGATTAAAGGAGATGCTCACATGCAGAGCTGACAGATTTTCTCTCACTTCTATACTTTACTTTATCTCAACCTAATTTTACTAAATCAGAATCATTTCTGAAGGAGACCCCTTCAAATTAACAATTTAATTGAAACAATGGAGCTCTCACACCCATCCCAGCCTCAGGGAGGAAGAGAACTGCTTTCATATGGTTATAATCTACAATTTCTTTTTCAGCACTGTACCCCTTCCACTGACCTGGGATAATGCTTTGCCCTTAGCAGAGCTTGAGTCTCCATCTCGTTATGGAGCCCCAACAAACCCGAGCACTCCAGGAGCTATCTCAGACATACCTGGATGTACCTGCTGTCTGCAGAGAAGTCCATCTGTATGACAAAACTGGCAATATCCTTGCAGTAGCCAATTCGGTTTAGGGTTGTGCCTTGAGTGAGATCATAAAAATCCACAGTATGTTCTTGTGAGCCCACTGCCAAAAACCTGTTATCTGGGCTGATCCTAGACAATAAAACATGGAGTGGGGATGTCACTGGCTGTTTTGGTGCAAGATTTGCTTCTCATGTTAATGTGATAGGAACTTTTTTTAATGAAAAACACAAAAAACCATCTGTCAACAGCAAAACTGAACCCAAACCGAAACTTGATGCTTATGAGAAGAGGAAGACTCGGGATATCTGTGACAGAGGACAGGGTTAGATGGAATATTGGGAAGGAATTGTTGCCTGTGAGGGTGGTGAGGCCCAGGCACAGGTTCCCCAGAGAAGCTGTGGCTGCCCCACGACTGGAAGTATCCAAGGCCACATTGGATGGGGCTTGGAGCAAGCTGGGATAGTGGAAGGTGCCCCTGCCCATGGCAGGGGTTGGGACTGGGTGAGCTTTAAGGTCTCTTCCAACCCAAACCATTCCATGACTTTATTCTATATTGTTTGTGGTTAAATGATGTTAATATTGCGCTCACATAAAGCCACAGCACAATGTGCAGAGCAACACTAATCCTCTGGGAGTCAGCAACAGGAACTGCAATTTGAAGAAGTAATTCCCATAATTACAGCTGTGCAGTGTGGCTGTAAATTAAAGTACCACCACAGTGCCCTTCACCAGCTCACACAGGTTTCAACAGACACAGACTTACAAAACCTCTGCAAATCCACCTGGCACTCGATGGCCATTTCCTTGAGCCAGGGCTGTGTATTTTGAGCACCTCCTACCTGATGTCCTGAATTGCAGACTTCCTGTCCCGCTTCTTGCCCCAGACCTTGAGGCTGTTGACCAGTAGGACGACGAACTCTCCGTTCCTCATGCCGATGGCCACCATCTCGCCGTCGGGGCTGTACGCGGCGCAGCGCGCAGGGTGCCCCAGGCTCACCTTGTTCACCAGCTTCTGCGGGGACACACGCAACAGGCTCACACCTCCCCAGCACACGGAGAGCTTCCAAACACAAAGTATAAAACTTGCTTAATTAAAAACAAATCCACTCTGTTTCCCTCTAAACATAAACCTGAAATGTCACACCGAGACTCACATCCCACCGGGCATATGTCGCTAAGCAGACTTCAAAATAGACATGTGATTCGGATGGGGGGTTCATGTTTGCATTATTTTGTAGACTGACATTGAGTTTCACACCAGAAAGAGGACTATTTAGCAGAACAAGCTGAAAAACCTATTTCCTAATTTGTTTCAAAGATGACTTTGACCTCTTCAACAACTGCTGATTGGCACAGAGCTTTCCCATTCCATTTGATATGTGGAAATGTCCTAGAAAGCTCTTGCATTTTCACCTATCTGGTTGTATTCATAATAGATTAATTTTCCTCATTAAAAATTATTCCTGTTAGCTCAGGTAACAAGCTTTTGGAAAGGCTTATGCTGGCCAAAATGAGCTGAAAACTTTTTGGTGGGGTTTTTTTTTAATGTTTTATTTGTTGTTTTTTAAATGGTCGTTGTTAGTCAATTTGACTTGGAAAACTCCCTGAGGCAGCATGCAGAGTTCCAAAGGAAGACTCTGAAGAAGAGGGAGCTGTGCCTGCCAGGAAGGCAGAATGATGGGCAGGGGCTGTGTGTGTGTGACAGCACAGTCTGTCACCCAAATTCCACCAATGTGCAATTAAAATGCTTCCTTGATCCCCCAGCCTGCAGATTTGGATCAAAATAAAAAATGCCAAACAAGAGGCACTCCATGGGCAGGTGTGCTGCTGAATTCCTGCATTCCTCTGGGAGTGCTGGTGCCAAACATGACCAAAACCTGCTCAGGACAAGGCAAAACCCTGCTCTTATTCCAGGGCTGCTCAAAGGCACAGCTGGAAAAATGGATACTTGGATAAAATATTCATTTTTAATCACACACTTTTACGTTCACGGTACTCACTTTGTCCGACAGGTCCCAGATCCTGGCTGTTCCGTCATTGCTTGCAGAGATAAATATGTCTTTGGAGGGGTGAGTTGCCAAGCCCCAGATTTCCCCTTCCATGTGACAGTCAATCAACAAGTTTGAAGCAGCGTTTTTTTCTCCTACTTCAAGGATTTCTCCATCTTTTGTTCCCACTAAGATTTTCCCCTGTTTGTAGCCAAAGAAAAAGAGTGGAGTGAGATGGTCAGTGTAACAGTAAATGCCATGGTTTAAACTGCCAGATCTTCCTTGGCAAATACTTGGAACAAGCATAAACAGATTAAGCTTGTCATTGGTTAATGGCTACTTGATTGGAAATATAAACCAACATTCCTCAGTGGTGTTTTTATCAAGGAATGTGTCAGATTCCTGAGCAAACTGAAATAGAGACCATCCCTGGAGCACTTGGCTGGACAGGTCCCACCTCATGCAGCATCATTGCTCCTTTTCATGCACAATTTAAAAACATGCAAGAGTGACTGCAGCGAGGCAAATGACTCTGTTGTTTCTATCGTGTTCCACTTCACCAAAACTCACGGTCTCTCAGTAACTCCCAGTGGGAGTTTTGTGACTTTAAAGAATAAGCAGAAGTTCAGGCAAGCAGCTGAGCTCTGCCCCTGGCCGCTCCTCACCTTGCCCCGGCACACGGAGCGCACGCACTCGATGAGCTGCCCGGTCTCCAGCTGGAAGGCTCGGCACCGCTTCATCTCCTGGTCCCACAGCTTCACCGCTCCCCCCTCCTTCGTGCTGCAAAGGAGGCCTGGTGTCACCTGGATGGCTCCTTTACACATGGAAATCCCACCAGTATTCTTCTGCTTAAATCACTAAACATACACTAACCCACCCTCCACTCTTTATCACTATTATGGTGCGATGGGAAGTAAATAATAAAAAATTAAATGCTTTCACACTTCGTGTTTTAAACAGCCACATAATTTATACAAACCAAACTGCTCTCTTGCCAAGTATCTCAAATCTGTTTCTTGGCAAATCTGTTTCTTGTGGTAATCCCAAGACCCGCAGCATCTCCACTGGGAGAGGCTGTCTGTAGTTTGACAGAGCTAACAAATGAAAAGAACTCCACTGATGGCAGGAGCTCAGGCAATAAGAGCTTATGCAGGTGTTTGGAACAATTTCAAGGAGTTCAGTGTCTCCCTGCCGCATAACATGTGCCACTGTGATCCTCAAGTATCCTCCTGTAGTCCTTCACTTACTGAGCCATCTGGGCAGGTTATACAAAATCGAGAGTGAAGCTGCGACAGCACAGAGACCGTTTATCTCTGGGGTGCTGGATAAATAATGAAAACAAAAACCACACAAGCGAGACAGAAGTTGGGCACTTTAGGAAGATCCTGTGTCTTACGGCCTCTCCTTCCCTCCAGTAACAATGAGCCCGTCCCGCAGAGTCGTGTACATGGTGAACACTGGTCCTGTGTGAGCCTTGGCCACCAGCCTGACCAGGAAATGATCCTTCCACACGTAGACATCTCCATTTATGGCACCAGTGAATGTGAGGTTATTCTGCAACAGACAGCAGCAATCTCTGATACAACGGACACCTCGGCATTTTTGTTCAGCTTCAAGTAAAATTCTTTAAATTAAATTTAAGTCTTAATGACCACACTGGATTGTCACCATTGGTGGTATCACTGGCATGTGTCATGCCAAATACCATTAGCAGAAACAAATGATACATGAAATAACAGATCACAGTTTAAGTTAAACAGAAAAATAATCAGCAAAGGGAGAAGAAAAAAAAAAGAGAGAGGAAAAAAAAGCTGGGGCAGTAGGTGTGCACAGAACTTAACAGAAGACATTCACCCAGTTGTGCTAAGGAAATTCAGGGAAGGATCTCAAGGTGCACAGGTTTTAAATCCACATTTCACTAGCAAGCACTGGGTTGGATTTCAGCAAAGAAAACTGACCCTTGCAGGTTTAATACAAAGGTAATGTAAAATCCTGTAGCAGGTAACTTGAACTCACTGCTCCAAAGGCAACAGAGAGCATGGTTTGCATTTTGGCATCTTCCATGGAACCAATGACCCCTTTCTTGTAGAGCAAAGCGCTGCCAGCCAAGGTCCAGAACTTCATGTGTTTGACCCCCACGGACACAAACTGAGTGTCGGAGTCCGGGCGGAACTCCACAACGAAGATCCTCTCCAGGTGTCCTCCCCTACTGGCAACTTTAGCCCCTGGTTTAATGAGGAAAGGAAAGGATAAAAACAAAGCTGGATTTACCTGAGAAATTTAGCTCTGATATGCTTTTATCAAATAAATTAAACTGGTATTGGATTAGAGATCTGTGTCCCAGATGCTGAAAGCTGCAAATCCCAACACCGTTTTAGTATATCAAACATCTTAATGCAACTCCCAAAGTCCCTGGTTGCATCCCACAGCTTTAGGAAATGTAGATTTAAGGCCTTCATAGCACAATCTATCTCCTGGGTCAGTGAAATAACACAGAAATATTGGCTATCATCTGGTGAAAAATGCACAAGGACACATTCATGAGCTGAGGCCCTTTTCCTCTCCCTCCACCATTTCCAAAGATAATTATTTTCTGGAAATTACTTCCCAAAGGCCTATCTCCATCATAGTACTTGAAGTGTTTTAGGAAAGAAAAGGAATAATTTTCCTTAAATTCATGTAATTTTACATTAAGCATCATTCTTTCCTTAATTTTCACTTAGAATAGGTGTTTAAAACTTATCTTCCCGTTCATATTTTCTAGCCCTTTGCCATCTTTAACTGATTAACTGGGATAGAGTGCGGAGACAAAAGTCCAAAGACTTGAAAGGCAAAGCCAATCATTGTGCACAGTCCTGTTAGGCTGAAGGAACATGATTTCTCCCTGGTCTGTACCTTCCTGCCACCTCCAGACGGTGATGGTGTGTTCTGGGTCGACTCCCACTGACACCAGAAGTTTGCCAGTGGCACTGAAGTTCACGTAATTGACCCCTTTGGTGTGGAAGCAGCGCAGCATGGAAAGGGTTTGCTTGCTCATGGCATCCCATATATGAATTGTGGGGGTTGTACCTGTGGGCAGAGAGAGGGATTAAAAGAGAATTAATTCTGGAAAGCTTCAGTGCAAACCAGGCATTTTTTCAAGAACACTTAACCTGAACAGACATTAGTTGGGGGTTTGGATTTGTTTGAAGACTAGCACTACTGGGAAACAAAGAGAAATCAAAATAGCTTGCAAAACACGGGGGGGAGGGGCAGAAACCATTCTAGTCCATGAAGTCAGACAAGTTCTAAAAGAACAACGTAACATTCATGAAGAGCCTCATGCAAAAGAAATTGCCTGCAGATGTTTCACTTGTATCTGTGGTTCACACAGATACAACGAGGCAACATGGAACTCGTACAGGACTGCTCAATTCACAAACAAATCAGCCTTACCTGGGAACTCTGTCATGTCACCTGCATTGTGAGAGCAATGGCAAATGAGGAAGCACCAAGGGAAAACAATAGGTGAAATAAGTCATGTGACTTGTGCTGAAGTGCCAGCATCAGCACCAGAAGGAAAACAAAATTAAAAACTTGGAAATGGATATGGATTAAATCAATAAAACAAATAAGCAGGAATATTGTTGAACTTTTTTGGGTATATTGGCTTTTATACACAAATATTGCAACAATATTTAGTACTTTTAAGTTTAAAAATGGTATCTAAAAGAAATGTTACAGGCATGCAGGTTTTAAAAATTATTAAATTCAAAAGTGAAGTGAATCTCTAGTTATATAACGTATCAAATCAAACTCTGAAGCTCTGATCTCCTGAGGCCTAGGAAAAGGGTCTTCAGCCTTTTCCATGTCACAAAAATCAGTGTTTTGCACAGCTCTGGCACCACGTGCAGGTTTGGGAGCTCCCTCCACATTCCAGCTGCAGTGACCGTGCTCAGGACAGGCAGCAGAGGGTTTGTGTTTGTCACTGTGCTCATTACTACAATTCCTTGCCCCGCCCTGCTAAGTGACTCCTGTCCTCAAGTTATGGATTCCATTCTCCTTCTGGAATGGGCTGAGACATTCTGATCCTGTTCTCCGCCATAAAGTTAATTATTTCAGCATTAGGCTGAGGGACAGCAGATCCTTCTAAAGGCTGGGGACAACTCATCCTGCATTCCCCATGCAAAGTTTACTCTTGCAGGACTCTCCATGTAAATAATAAACACTCAAACACATGTGGTTTCTCAGCTGTCCCCTGATACGTCCCCTAACTTCTGCTGAGATCTCTCTGTTTCTGGCCTTCTCTGTACAGCTCCTGTATTCCTGCAGAGAAAATGATGCTCATTGTACTTTCACTGCTAAACAGTGCCTTGGACACAGGAAGGAAAGAAGGAACTCTATAAATCAGATTATTGAGATCATTAGGCAGTTTATCAAAGCTTGCCTTCTAAAATATGATTATACTACAATTAACTCTAAAATCCAATCACTCACAATCAGAGATGGAATTGAAACAGTAAGAAAACGCAGGAGGTTTGATTCCTTCTTCCAAATCAAACAAAAAGTAGAGTTCCACCTCAGAAAAGCCCCAAATAAAGCAGTGCCCTGAAAACCGTGAGTGAAGCTTTGCGTTGGGGGTCACATACCGATCTGGCTGGTGGCCACCACGTTCTTGTACTTGGGGTGCTGGTTCACTGTCAGGCACAGGATGTCATCAGTGTGCTCCAGGTAGAAGCTCTGGCTACCTAATGACATCCAAACAGGATTTCAGTCACCACAGGACCGAGGGAAGAGCCACCACAGAAGCACAGACTATTTGGGCAGCTGCTACAACTCTGCAGGGGATGAGGGGCCACTAAGGCTGCCCATGGCTGCTCTGCTCCCATTCCCAAATGCACTATGGACACAACCATCAACACACAGAGGTGGATACAAAAGCACTATTTGGAAAATTATCTATATGCCCAGGGAATCAGCCCATAGCCACCATAACTGCAAGAAACACCAAAACTGCCAACGCAAAGCCCAGGTTTCCCAATGAAATCCCAGTGAATTGAGGCAGTGAGTGGGGAAGTGGAGGCAAAGCCCTCCCAAGGGAAGAGGCCCAGAAAGGACAGATGGGGCCCTGTTTCCCAGCCCACAGGCTGTCCTAGGACTGGAGTCCCCAAAGGCCACCTACAGTGGGTTTGTGCTATTTATCAAGATGCAAAATGTGGGAAAGCCACAGGAAGATGAAAACATTCAGACTTTCAATCAAAAATATTTCCCTTATAAAGCTATTTTATCTCCAAGTATTTTTTCAAGTGGAATTACCAGTGGAGAGGTTTTGGACAATGCCTGCTGCAGCTGTGTGGAAAATAATGTCAGCACCATCGTTCAGGTAATGGAGGTTGTTGCGACAGTCAAATCCTCTGTATCCAAACACGTGGTCTAAAGCCAGCTCCTGCTCCAAGAAAACAAAGAGAACAAGAGTGAAATGGAAGAAAAAAGAAGATTTCAGAGCCTGGACCACTTAAGGACAATTCTAAATTACACAAGTACAAATATCTTGTAGAGGCAATAGAATAGCAAAACAATAATTAGTTATCCCCACTCTGCGCATTTATTGAGGCATAACATTATCAGAGGCTATCAACAACCTTTAATTGGTCAACTAAAGCACTGCACTTATATTATTTTCTTTTTTAATTATTCAGAAGGCTATAAATGCCCTGGTTCTGTAAATTCCCACTCCAAACAGATACAACTCACAGAACAGGTTGGATTTTATTGCTCTTCCCATCACAGTTTAATATTTATATAGGGTATCAGATATTTTAAAGAAGCTATCTGCAGAGTTTTCAAAAATCATTCTTATAAACTACCGAATTTCCACAGGCCAAATTCTGACCTTAAAGTCCTTAAAGGAAGCCAAGGCAAGCTATAAGTAACTCCGTAATTAAGACATTAATCAGAGGTGTAATTGCAACTTACAATGAGCAGTTGCCAAGGAAATTTTCTCCAGGAACCCAGGATGGTTAATGGATTGTTGTAAGAGCTGCCATGGAGCCCTGAAGCCCAACTTAAAGACTGTCCCAAACACAGTCACAGCTCACTGGGAACAATCCCAATTTGCCATAGACCAAGTGTTGCAAATGGTCCACACAGGTCACAGACTACTCCCCTGGTTCTGCCTATTATGTGGGAATTCAAACAAGTTGTTTGAGGAGAAAGGGAAGTTCCAAAGTCAATGAGCAAATTCCATCATTCAAAATCCTGCACAGGGTTCTTCCTGGGCCAAAGTGCTGGTTCTGGATGTATTTCCCTTGGGATTGAGCAGGGAGCACGGAAATGCACATACTCTGTGACTGTACCTGCCCTTCACTGAGAGACAAAACAAGGGATGGATTTCACCCAGCACATGTTACTTTCAACAAAATAGAATAGATATTAATTCTGACCTCAACTAGTTTCTTTTTTTTGTTGACATTGTTCTTTTGCAGTTTCTCAGGCTGAGGAGCAGCTCTGCTCACGGGTGGCCTGAAAAGAACATTTAAAAAAGGAGACAATCAATATATTTGAAAGTAAAACACAACCTTTAAAATCAGAGCATGTGTAAGCAGCAAATGGACAGTTGCCCCTGTATGAGCCTTTTTCAGAGTTGTACAATAAACTGATTAAAATCCTGCACTTTTTGATAGAAAGAGCAGAAACATTGATGTAGACTTCACAGATGAGTGGCAGAACAAACAACCTTACATCATTCAAAAGACCTCAAACCATAATGATTTAAATTCATGGAAAAATCCTTAAATATGAAATGATGGTTAATTGATGCTTTCAGAAACGATCTGAAGTAATTTCTGCAGCTGGCAGTTGACCTCTGCCCAGCCTTGCTTCTTCTGAGAAACCCCATCCCAAAATCTTGACATGGTTTCAATAAAATCTTCTCAAAATCATATTAAAGATAAAATGGTTGCATTTAAATGCTCAAGTGATTCATCCAAGGGAATCTGGGAGATTGAGGCCAGCAAAGCTTTTTTATATAATTACAGTTGCTAAAAGTAGATAAAGAGACAAATGCAGAACACAGGCTGAAACAAAATCTGATGTGTGGGCCAGATAACCTCTGCTGCTGCTGTTGATCCTGCTGGGAAAAGAGGGACAGAGCTAAGGGGAGCACGTGAAAAGCATTCCCAGAGCTTATGATTCCAGAAAAATGTGACCTTGCTATTACATTCCACATGCTACGAAATTTGTTCCTGTCCTGAGACCGTAACTACCAGTAATTCCCATTTTGCAAAAAATTATTGGAGAAGAACAAAATCCCTTTTGTATATGGGGAGCTGCTTTTTCTGGAGCTGGATTTTTCATGGAAGGTATTAAAGGCTCGGTGGACAGAGGGACTGAGCCCTGTGGGAATGAGCAGCAGGACAACCTGAGCTCTGAGACAGAGCAAGGCTGGAGGTAACCAGTCTAACCCACGTCTCAAGCACAGCAAGGACCAACAAGCACATCAGCAGGTGACCCCATGACATGAAGAGAGTGAAAGAGTTACCTTGATCCCCTTGTAAGCAGCAAATAAAGCCAAGCAAGAAACTTAATAGAGTTTAGGAGTTACTTCTGAGCACGAGACTCATGCACAAGCACTTTCAGAGCGGAGCAGTCATTCCTTGGGCACAACACATGCTATCCAAGCATGCCAGCAAGAACTAAAACAGAAACCAAAGAGTGCACAGACCCGGAAACATTGCACCCGGCATCCCTGGGCAGCCTCGGAGCTAAAGATCCTGCGGGATGGAGGGGAAAGGGAAGCTACATCCAAGCTTCCTGCACACTTTGCACCAGAGCAGAACGGGATTCCGTGGTTGGTTTATTTTCAGGTGCCTGACAAGGAGGGAACTGGTAGGAAGTTGACAGCTTCCTAGGCAGTGCTGAGACTGCACACAATGGATGATTGTTCTCTATCCCAGCTCAGCTGCAATTTAGCCCACAATTGCTGTGAGGAGGCCAAGTCACTCCCAGGACAGCCTGTCCTGCCTTGCCCTCAGGGAACAAGTACCTTTATTTCCTCAGAGAGTGGTCACTCAAGTCCCCTGGGGTGACCCTGGGTGGAGCAGGACCCAGCAGCCGTGCAGTCACCGGCAGGGAAGGGGCAGAGGAAGTTATTACAAAACTTAATTGCCTTGCAAAATAAATTCATTATTTCATTCCAGCCCAGATTTATGAAAGCCTCTGAAATGGCACTTAGGAAAATAACTGTTTTCTTGTATGCTTTTTTCTGTTTTAGTGTTATTTCAAACTGGATCATTTCCACATTTCTTTACTTAGGAATATCAAAGTTTATGACAAGAGCAAGCAAAATACTTAATGAAAGCAAGAGAACACTACCACTGTGACATGCTTGATAGTCACCAGATTGTAAGCATGAGTCTTAATTTGGAGACACACACACAGATAGTTTTATAGATACCTACTCAGAGCACACACAAACACAGATGTTGTGTGCATTCATATATACACAGCCATGTATATATATACACACGTGTGCATTCACTGCCTCATCACCATCTTAATAGGACAAATGGAAAGCAGCACAGTTGAAACATCATAAGAACTCATTTCACTTTTAACAAGCCTGTGACTACATCTAGTTTGTTTTCACACAGAAGATGACACTGCCAAGACAAGAAATTTGCACTGTAGCAAATGACACCCTTTGCCCTGTTGGACCTGTGCAACCTGCATGGCACATTCCCAGCACTCCAGGCCTCGGCTGGGCTCCCCATCAGTACTTACTTGACAATTCCCTGCCTCCAAAGGAAAGCAAGTTAAAACATAACACAAGCATTAACGGTTTCTTTGCAGCAATTGAAAACAAACGTGCTTAGATCATGTTATGGCATGGAGGAGCTCCAGGAAAGATAGGACACAGTCACATATTAGAGGGTTTCAGTTCTTTGGGTACTGTGAATACAGCAGAGAAATTTCTGTTACTCATGGCAATCTCCAGGATGTTCTCACATGAGGACAGGCAGCTGTCAGTCAGGGATAGAAGTCCAGATCCAAACTGACAAAACCTCAGCACCACCTTCATGCAGAAATGTGAAAAGATGGGAGTGAACATTCCCTCCAGCCACAGGGGGAAGAGGGGAAGAGAAGCCCAAATCAGGGGTGGGGTGAACAGACAGCACCAGGATGGAGAACAACAGATAGACACAACAAGAGCTGGGCTGGGGGGAAGAGGGAATGGGGTTCTGGAAGAGTGGGGCACCTTAAGGGAGGAAAGAGATGTGATCCTAAAGAACAGGGCCAAACTATGAGAGGAAAAAAGCTAGATCTGTTTAGATGGAAAATAAAGGTCAAAAGAAAAGGCAGATAAAAAATTGTTATGATAAATTCTATGAGAGGGGGATATAAGCAATTCCTGTTTCCAGGTCACAGGCCAGAATTGCTGTGTGGTTGGAGATGCTGACTGCAGCAGGAATAAACTGGGGAGAACACAAACATTCTGCTCCAAGATTAACAGGAACAGCATGGGAACTCCAGAAACAGCGTCATGTGAAAGGGACCAACAAAGTCCGCAGCAGGGACAGATTGACAGGAGTGTCCTGCAACCAAGAAGGTGACAGGCTGAGCCAGCAGCAGTGGGTAGGGAAAAGCTTCAAGCCCAAAAGGGAGACAGACACGGATTTATATGGCTGCAAACTGGAGAGGGAACACACTTGGATCTACACAAACATGAGCAGGACTGCTCCTGAGAAGAGAAAGCAAGGTTCAAGGAGAGGAAAGGGTGGTAGGGTTGGATTGGGCAAGAGAACAAAAATCCAAGGTTTAAAAAATATACTGTTCATTTCAGAAAAAATGCAAAAGCAGCTTTTAACTGTGCCCTTCACCAGGACTCCCAAGTGTCCCCAAACTGCTGCAAAACTTCTCAAGCTTTTTTTAATCCCTTCCCAGAGAATAGATTAAAAGATTTTGTAAATTCTAAACCCTTGGATTTTCCCATCCCAACATACATAGGAGTTTTTCATACAACTTTTCCTGCTGTTATTTTTTCTTAACACTTTGTAGCTATCATAAGACAATAAAAAGAATAGGATTCAACATGAAAATACCCTGCTCTCAAATACAGCAGATCAAAGCAAAGCTCAAACAGAACTAGAGAGAAATATCAGTGGTAAATTATGTTTTTAAAGGACTGAAAAGGCCTTACATAGTTACAATATTTAGAACTTCACATGTATGCTGAGGCACTCTTTAAAAAAAAATAATCAAAAAGTACTGCAGGACATGTGGTAGGGCCAGCTGTTGTCACAGCCTGTCAGGGCAGCTGGTCACTGCATTCCCAGGTCATTCCAGCTCAGTGCCCAGTGAAACGAGCACTACAGCAATTAGTAAGGAGGGTAATCACTGGAATGAAACCTAGGGCCTTTGTTCTGAGCACCTTGGGAAGTTGTTCCCTAAACAGCTCCTGTACCACAGACTGGCCCTGCGGTCCTTCACACCCTGGACACTCTGAAGGAACAGAGCCTTTTCCGTTTGTTTTGTTATTCCCTGCATAAGCTCCAGCATGTTTTGAAGTTGTATTGTGTAAATAAAAACACTGACCGATCATATATAGCAGATCCTCCCTCTGCATGACAGAACATGAGAAACATGGCTTTTTCCATCAGCCCTGGACTACCCCCTGCACAAAAGGCCTGAGAAAAGCTGAGTATTTCACATCACCCTCAGGGCAGAGGGCACTCAGGTTCAGAAAGAGAGGTACTGGGAACATTCCAAACGATGCTCCTCATTCTCAGAGAGGGGCTTTCTGCCGGAATAAGCCCAAAGTAATTTTCTCCACCCCAAGGATGTGTTTTCTCAGATATATTTTGAATAGTCCCCACCTACACATAAATACAACACAGATCCGCACTCAGAGCTTTTGCACTGCACCCCCAGATGTGTGTGTGTGTAAAGGTACAGGAACCAAGGCTGTAACCCATATATCTAATAATTCACTTAATGCTGCAAAGGCTTGTGGGGGCTATTTTGGAAGCTTATATTAGTTAGCTCATGTTGTTTAAAGAAATCAGTAATTTAAAGAGTAACATTTGAAGAGAGAAAATTCAACTTCTTTAACTTTTCATCTTTATCAGGACATACAATTACACATGAGGCAAACACCACGACAGAGATCAGGCTCTGAGGTGGGTAATTCATGGAGAATGAGACAAGCCAGGATGCCGAGAAAACGGAAAACCAGACAAACATGCTAATGCTGCTTCTTGTTTTCTACACATTCCACCTGCTTTAAAGGAGCTCCCATCACCAGGTTCATGTGGAGTCATGCAAATTGAGCTAAAGGAGAGCTGCAGATGCAGGGGGTGTGTTAGGGGTTAGTAGGAGGCCAAATGCAAACAGGTCTTTGCCTTTGAGATTAGTAACACAAATACAGTCATCAGCAAGCTCGTGTTACTTCTCATCACATCAATTCTTGGTTTAAATTATCCCAGTTCAAAAACCGGCCCTTTCCTGAAACAGCACAATTCTTCTGTGACACACAGCAGAGCTTACAATTGTCCTGGATTGTCTGGGACAGTCCCACCAGTGGCCAGGGGGTCCCGAGGAGTGGGAGCGCCACGCTGGGAGCTCCCACCCCGCGAGACGGCTCCTGCAGCCCCTCTCGAGGGCACCCCGCTCCTGACCACGGGCACGGCAAGGGGTGCCAGCCACAGGGGCAGAAAGGGAGACAAGGGTAAGGGTGGGTGGGGAGGAGAGGAGGGAAGGCATGGAAAGGGGGAAAAAGAAAACAACAAGGTCGGGGAGAGAGAAAAAACAATCAATTAATGATCTTAACCAAACACATCAATATAACTGTAAGACATTTTAAAACTGTGCTTCAGCAGCAGCTCTCCTGTCACTTTGCCATCCTAAAGCTGCTGATGGAGACAGGAAATATTGGATCCCCCCCAAAATACCAGGCCATTATTTGATTCAAATCCTTCAAGTAAAATCTATCATCTAACTTCTACATTCCTCCAAGATATTTGCAGAATCATGATTATTTTAATTACATTTGAGTTAGACAGGAAAAATAAATTTCATAAAGGGCTCACATTTTCTTTTCTAAGGGAAAATGTTATTATTACTCCTAAGTTTGTACTAATCACTGTACAGTTCAGCTCCCAATCCTACACTTGCAACCTTCTCAGGAGTCCCGTCACAGTTCCTGAGATCCATCTCCTCCTGAATTGAACAATTAATTGTTATTTCTAGAGAAATTATGTACCTGGAGGTTTTCAGATTCACCACTTCCTATTAGAGAAACACAGAGTCCTGCAAGCTTATTCCAGCAAACAGAAGGATTAAAGAGATGGACATGTCTTGTCGGTGCCACATAGCACCTTTGAAACGTGTTTGATTACATAAGCTGGAAAGGAACTTCAGCAACAGTTTACCCTCTAAATATTACTATTAAAAGAAAAAAAACCCAGTGAGTTCCAAGTCATTGCCTCCAAGAAGCAGCTCACAGAAGCAGTCCTAGCTATTCCTACTTCTTGCTTAAAACAGAAACTTGCTTTTCCCTCTTTTTTTCCCCTTTCCTTGATTCAAACTTGCTTAATTACAAGTTTCTTCTTACTACACCTTCACAATTTTTCCTTTCTCAAAGCCACAATGAAAATACAGCAAGGGGGACACTCCAAGACCCTCCCTAGATGTTGCAGTGAAGTGGGCCAACAGTTTTCCAGGCCTTGGGATTTACTCACAGCTTCTGTTCTAAGCAGCCTTCCAGTTTCTCCCATAGTTTTCAATACATGGACAGTAAGTTACTAATGCCAGAATATTCCGTGCACAAAAGCCATTAAGTGCACAATCACTGGGGTCTTCAGACAGACATATGGCACAATTGCAAAGGGAAAGATCTGAAATATTTCCCCCAGAAAAACTTCCTCCTCAAAAGCTACCAGGTTTCCCCACATACCTGCCTGAAAGAGAATGGAACACATCCTCTGGGTTCCCTTCTTCAAACCTGGAGGGGCTGGGAGAGCTACTTCAGCTGTGCCTTTGGCAGAAAATCTAAAGCTTTGGCAGCTGCCTTCAATATTCCTTGCTGCATCTTCACTCAGCCCTGTGCACAGAGATTTCAAGACTCCACAGCCTCAAGGCCTGCTGACTAGGGCCTTAGATTCCCCTGAACATTTAGGATTTCCCTCAACACAGACAGCTGAGTACTTGCAGACTTTCCATGTCACCTGGATTGCTCAAAAGTCACTTCGGACCCTTGGAGGTGCAAAGAACAGTCAGGCCAGGGATTTCAGAAGTTTGTCATGGGCAGACAAACCCTTTTCCAGCTGCTACATTCTTTTGAGTTCTCAGAAAAGATGGAATTTGGCACAGCTATAAAGCTTCCCTCATACTTCATACATCTTCTGAGAAAAGTCAGCTTTTTAACCTGAGGCACCTGCAACTGGGAGTGCCAAGATTCTGCAGGAATTGTGCCCATATTGTCCCACTGTGACCAGAAATTGCAGTCTTGCAGTAGCCAACACATGAATCCTGTCTTACTGCACCCAAACCCCAGCATCTTTCACAGCTTAAGGCCCTATCCAATCACAACACCCTCAGAAAGCAGTTTTGCTGACATTTTGCCATAAAGTTGCCACTTCTGATTATTTCACTATAAAGTCTCACTATTTATATTAACCCCTTGAAGAAAGGAAGGTGAATTGATCTTTGCTTAACAAGTGACATATGTAAATTATGAGATCTGTTGTCAGACTGATCAAAACAGCAAATTCCAAATACCAAAGGCGTGATGGTACAGATGCATGCGTAATTTAAAAAGGAGATTAAAAATGTGTACAAAGAGCTGTGACTCTCAGGCAGAAAAGATGGGAAGGACAGTGACAAGGGTTTCTTTTTAACCTAGATTAAAACAAAATACAAAACTATTGATAACACAGAGACAGTAAGAAGAAGAAAAGATAGAAGAATGTTAATGCCTTGCTTTTTACTCTCCTCAGTCCAGCGCTTGGGGATATAACATAGGATGGGTTATTCCCTTGGGATGCTCTTTTCATGTGCAGCCATTGTGAAGGGACTACTCTAGAAGTCAGGGGCAGCCTCACTGGAGAGGAGGTGCCTCCCCATTTCACCAGCCAACAACAGAGTGGCAGGTGTGGAAACACTGGAGCAGCTTCCCCAGGGCTTTGTGCTGCTGGGTAGACATGACCTGCTCTCCATGAGAGGGGCTGAGGATGGGGACAAGCTAAAGAGCCTGTGCCATCACACAGCACAGCCATGGCTGCAGAGAAGGGAAGCTTCCCAGGCACCTGAAGGGGGATTTGCACTCCTGGACTGGAAATGGTGCTGAAAAGCTGCACAAGACACTGATGCCCTTGCTTAAATCATCAGTAATTCATGACTACAAGTCATTTTTAAGCCCAGCTTAATCCATCAGTTAAACTCACTCTACAGCTGCTTTTGCATCATCATAGCAGAATAAAACAGCCGGAGAGCAGAAGGGTTTCTGGTGCAAAACAGCTGTACCAATGCCACTTATTATTCCTGTAACAGTTTAGCAATTCACCCAAAATAAAATAATTTTCCTTTTTTGTAACTCCATTTGCAAACATTTATGTCTACCAGATGATACACTATGCCTTTTTGTAGAAAAATGGAGGAACAAAGTCTTTATTTGAGGAAAAGAGATATTCTTAAAAGAAATGGAAAAAGAGAAGGTTATAGTCCAACATTTTATTGTAAAAATCACTGATCCTCCTCCTGCATGGTATTGTTAAAATGCTGTGATGGAAAAAATGGGCGCAACATTTTTCTTACTGTTTATACCTCACATTTCACACCCAATTCTCCTGTTTTGAACATTTACTGAGCAAAAATGATTAATTACTTTCTGTTCAAGATGCTCAACACTGCATTCTTTGAGAGCTTTAAAGACAGAAGCTTATTTTTCCAAGGCCTGCATGAGATTAGGAAGTATTATTAACTTCATTTTGTCTCTTGCAATAATAGAACTAAGCTGAAATTCTTTCTGTAGGTTAACCCACAGCAGTCCTTTGTGCCAGTGCCCAGTGGGGGGCAATGGCAGGGAAACTCCTGATTAAAGAATGATCATTTCTAGGAAAATACTCTGTCAAAAGAGACAAAATGGATTCACAGCTGTGTCACCAGCTGGATTCACAGGTAGGGATTTACTGCTCCAGATACTGAGGAGGAATGTACTTTACTGGTTGTAGATGCTCCTGTTCTGTCCCATCAGATTTTACCACCCCCTCCTTTAGGTCTGTGTTTCACTGGACTCACCCTCTGTTCTTAGCTCTTACCTCTTTTCTTTGCTCTCCTCTCCAACACTGTTCCCTTTCCAGCTAATTTTTTTTTTAGAGTATTTCAGCCTAAGGCCAGCATGTGCCATGGGAAATTCCAGCTTTAACAGTGACAACCCAACACAATCGCAAGTGACTGAAAATCTTTTCATAAAAGCACCACCCAAAGCCTTAGCCACAAAATATTTCCAAGCTTACCACTATCACAAGTGCTCTGCTGCAGACACACGCTGGTTAGGAGAGAATATAAACGCTCATGTGAATGGCAAGAGAGAACACAACACTCAGATGTGTCATATACATGTATTTTTCTCCATCACGTTTGCATGTTGCACTCTGTGAACACCATTTTTAAATGTTATCTGGTGAATTTAAACATTCCTGTCTCATTTCTAAGGACTAATTTTAGTTGAGTGAAAAGAGATGCAAAAGGGCACACTTGGAAGCAAAAGCCCTTGTGGGACATACCTCTCTTCCACTGAAACCTCCTTCAGCTGCTGATGGGGTTTTGTGCCTTCCATTTCTCGGATGCTCACGGCATAGATCTTAGTGGTGTAGTCAATTGCTTTTTCTCTTGCAACATCACTGTCATAACCTTAGAAAAATCAAACATAGAATAAAACAAGCTACCCTTGTTTCTTAGTGGGACAGTAGAGAACAAGAAGATCTGCAACAACGAAAGGAAGGAAACAAATGCTACCAAGCTCTCCTTACACTGAAATTTAGCATAGGAAAGCGTCAAGTTAAATGCCTGTGTGAATCTCTGATGGGGCAAGGAAAACTGAATTAAATCCTCTTTACCTCCATCTTCTTCTGCATCTGTGTCTGATTCTTCACTGTCCACCAGCTTGCTCTCCTGGATGCCCAGGAACTCCCTGGTCCAGATCATGAGCGCAGTGTCGGCGCCGCCGACGGTAAGGAGCACGGAGTCGTTGTGCAGCCACTGCACGTTGGTCACCTGGGCACTGTGCCCCACGTACTTCTTGAACCTGGCATGTTGGCCCTGCGGCACAGAGAATCCCCCACTGGCAGCCTGGAAGAGCACCTTCCTTCTTTTCCTTTCCCATCACTGAAATAAACACACTTCTTACCTTCACTGGGTAGGAAAAGAGCTTCACAAACCCAAAATCATCTCCGGTGGCCAAGAGGGTTCTGTCCTTTGTGAGACTGGCCGCGTTGACAACGGTGACATCGCTGTGCATGGGCCAGATTCCCTCACAGGTGGGACCGAGCACACATGTCCAGGTGTCCCACTCAATCTTCTCTATCTGCAAACAAAATTCCCCCAAAGAAGACTTCTTACTTTAAACATACCCAATACACATTAGTTTCATGTGTATATTTTTTCTATGTTTGACAATTATTTTTATTTTAATACTTTTAGTTCTTAAGAAACTGTGCTGTTCCAGCTTGTTGATACAAATTGTGTATCTTCATCAAAAGACTTAACACTTTAAACATTCCCATTTTTCCAAGGCAGAGCATGATTTGGATGCAGATCTCCCTGAAGATTTTCTGAAGTGCTAAGCATTGGCAATTTTGTAGTCAAGTAGAATTATGTGTCACAAATAATCAGCTTCATGAAAAGCCAGGTCCTGCTGTTTGAAGGTGGTTTATAGCCCATATGCAACTGGTTACACAGAAAACAGGTGGCTTTGAGAAGGGGATTATAGCAAGTGGCTGCTAATAAATAAAAACAATAAATTAAGATATACAAGCAGAAACCTGCACATTCTGCCATTTACAAATGCTAGGAAAGATACTGGGGAATTACAAAATAATTTTAACCATTGTAAATATGGTATTATAAAAGGAAAAAAAATACACCATTTGAAGACAATCCTTAAAATTAATTTTCACAGTAAAAATAATCCAGCCCACAATTCATACCTCAGCAATTCTTATAATATGTCTTTTCCCCCTTGGTGCTTCAAAAAATAGTTGTTCTTTGGCACCAGAATTGACTTGCAATAACTTTCCTGAATACAAAAGGAGAGTTTGTTATGAATCTTAATAATTATTATGATTATCAAGAACATTAATAGAGTGAAGAGTTTTCTGGGGGTAAATTAAGAAATTATCCTCTAGAGAGTTATTCATAGCCAAAGTAACACAGATGCTGAACATCACTCTTGTAAGGGTCCTATACTCTGATTCAATGCATAAGTAATATTTTAAATATCATCCAATATCCTTAAGAAGTTGCTGTTGCACAGTAAATCCGTTTCTGCTGATAGTGAATATTTTGCTTGCATTTCACCATCACACTAATGGAAGTCAAAGATAAATCCACGTGCTATTCATTTTCCTAATAATTTTACAAGGCAGCTTTGCCAAAAGTGGAACCTTTGCCAGCTCCCATCCCTTCTGCACTGCTCCACTGGCAGAGCCAGCTCCAGTCTGGGCTGTCCTGGGATGGGAAGTTTGATGTGCCCATGGAGATGCTGTGGTGCTGCTGCCACTGGCTCACACTATATTTTGGGACTGGCCAAGAGCAGGGACAGACCTCATGCACACAGGTGACCCCACACAGATCACATCTACTCTGGGAAGGCTCACTGGCATGAGCTCATTATGGATCCTGCTAGACTTAATTAGTTGGGACCATCAGGCTCTAGCTTCTTGCAAGGATTGCCACGCAGAGCTCAGCAAGGAAAGGAAACTGGATACCAACAAAGGTAATTGCACTGGATCCACACAGTGCTCCATGGGGAAAAAGCATTTGCATCAGTGGTTGATCTCGGTAACTGGAGGGGAACAGCTTCCTGATATTCCATTTTATGGGCATTTCCAGTCTGTATCTCTGGCCAACACTTTACCTCTGGAGTCCCAGTCGATGTGGGTGATGTAGCTGGAGGCACCTTTGCAAATGCCAACCCTTTTGCTGGTAAGGACGTTGTAAATATCTACAAAGTTATCGTGGGAAGCCACAGCCAGGTACTTTCCTGATTCTGTAAGGAGGAGACACCGAAGTAATTAAAGGGTAAATCTTCCAACTCATACTGGTGTGATTTTCACCACTGCAGTGAATTCATCAAGCAGGGGTGGGCCTGTTATAGTGCAGCACACAGCCACATGGAATTGGAATGTATTTAATGCATGGAGCACACACAAAGCCAATCTTCCCTTGGAACATTCAACCTTGCCTAGACAAGAGAAACAAACTGCAAGATAAACACTCCTCTTCCACCTTATCATCTGGTTGTACCTCGTGAAAACTTTATATCCGAGATCATCTCCTTCCTGTGGTGGAAAGAGACCATGTCCTCCACAGTGTCAGCATTCACCACCAGAAAACTGCCATCATTCAGCCCGACCGCCAGGGCTTTCCCGTCGGGAGAAAAGGCACAGCAGCGCCCGCCTGCGGAAGCACATGGACATGAGTCTGTCGAAGTTTAAAAGCTGGGATTGAGAAAACCATCAATGAACTGCAACTGAAAAGTTTCTACATCGAGCATGTTGTTTTAAAACAGATTTGTTATCTCTTGAAAAAGATATGTTACAGAGGGGTATGATGGATGCTTCGTTACAGGGTGCTCTGGAGTTGATAACGATGATATAATCCCTTTTGAAACAGGTTTATGTGCAAATACCACCTTTTCAGCCACATTCTAAACACACCAATGACAGAAATAAAACAAAAAACCCCACCCAAAACACATACAGAAAGGAAATCCGGAAGGAAAATTCAAAAACTCATTAAGGGCAGTGTACCTCTGCCTCAGCATTACTCCTGATAAACTCTCCCTACAGCCATCCTCATCCATCCCCAAATTCACCTCTCCAAAACATTTAAGTCTGATTTCCCCCAGCCAGTTAGGGGTTCCTGTGCTCTAGATCTGACACTGAAAATGAACAATTTAAAATTTCCTGAGGGATATCAATGAATTAATAAGAGTGATTTTGAGAAGGCAGCATTTCAACACAGCTTATCTAATTTTATATAGAGGAGAGGAAAAGTGTTAATTTTAGAGAAGTTGGTTAAACAGGTAAAGCTCATATTGACAGCAAAAGATGACTGTGCTCTACATACAGGAAATTGTATTTTTGTCTTTATAAGGAAATTCTTTTATGTCAGCAACATACTGGCCTTAAGTACTCCTAGGGAGGAAAGTGATTCTGAGGTCAACTCATTCCCCTTGAAATTGTGGGAAAAGAGACTGAAGTTCATTTTATTATTATTCATTACAATAGATTACAGTCCTTTTTCTTCCTTCCCTTTGCACTGACTTGACACATGCCAAAGACAATTTATTTCCTGCGCTCCCAAATTTCTTAACGACTGTGTCCTTTGCCTACCCAATCAATGCCTGTGATGTGCCCTGAAAGCAGAGAGGGAGCTGTTCCAGAAGCAGAGGATCCATGGCTGCCCCAGGGCCTGGCCAAGGCAGAATTACCTTTTTTGAGCTTCCTCACTGCCAGCATGCGGTGCTGCGACGAGAGCTCCCAGATGCGCAGGGTTTTGTCGTCGCTCACGGTGGCGCATACGGGTAGGAGAGGATGAGCTGCCAAGCCCCACACTTCTCCTTCCATATGGCCCTGGAGGAAAGCATTCCATACAAAAGGAAATAACGCCTGTGGGGCTGTGTAGTATGTTCTAACTTTGCCCTGCCTCATTTTGCAAGTCCCAGGCAGTAAAGCCTTCACCATCTCCTCTCTTGAAAGCTTTCTGCATTCCAAAAGACCTGAACGTCTGCTCTGTCTCCCTCAACAAATGTCTAAAACACTCTTCCATACTCCCCTCCACTATTATTGGCTATAATTCCTGTTCTTCCAATATTCTCCTTTCCAAATTTGAGATTAATAGGGAACAGTTACACCCCAAACAGGACCTTATCCTGAAATCCTAATATTGGCTAATCCTCCAAGTTTATGTCCTTTTTTAGATCCTTGATTGTCCAAAACACATAATATTTTGTTTTAATCTTGCCTCAGATTCTCAGTTTTCCAACTTGTTAATCCCTCTTCCTGCTTTTTTCCAGCTTTCCTTCAGCTTGCATACAGTTTGCTGGCACTGCATATCAAGGTTAAATAATTTCTTACTGCTCTCAATCTGCACTAGTGAATTAGTTCAATGTTTTATAAAACACAACCTCACACATCTTGGACAGTAAGGCAGTTATGCAGGCAAGACAAATTTGAAGGATTACTTTATGTGATGAAAATTTACTGAAAAAAGAATACTAAAGAACCAAAGAACCAGCATTTTTGTAAAAATACAGGAAATAGTTTGCTATGGGAGATCCATACAGTACCTGAACAAGCAGAGTCATAGGCCCACTTTTATCAATTTCAAGTATTTCTCCATTTTTAGTTCCTACCAGGATGTGCCCATGTCCCAGGCTGATGGCTCGGATGGAGGGATTGTCTTCTAAAAGTAAACCTGAAGAATGCCAGATTTTTTTTTTTTATTTCATATCCCTTGCAGTTTATATATAATTCAAATCTGTTCAAAATCATCAATATGAGCTAAAATTGCCCGATCAAACTGCCAGATAATCCATGGACTCCTTGGATTACAGGGAAGGGAGTTTGTTTGTACTGTGGCAGTGTAATGACTGATGTTTCACTGCTTTAACAGTGACAGGGTCTGAGGGGCTCGGGAGTTCCAGCACCTCGGACTAATGCTGTGATTACATATGAATATCCCTTTCCAGACTTCCACACTGAGGCCTTGGGAATTTAACAGGTCTTTCCACATCAAAGGGCCTCTGCTCTCACCACAGGAAAGGTGGCTAGCCAAGGAAACTGGATTGACTTTGGAACTGCCAAACTCAAGGCTGGGGACATTTCTCCTTACAATAATTTCATTAATGAAAACAAAGCTCAATGCCATGAAATAGCAGAACAAACTATAAATGACAAGGAATACAAGAATACATCTTACATGGATCAAACCAGAACATTCCAACACAGAGTAAGTAGTGTGTTGCTGTTCCCTTTGGCTTCTGGTAAGATTTGACACCCAGTCCTTACTCTTACTACCATTTACCACCCTCCACGCACACAGTCCTTATTGAAACACGCTGAAGACCAATACCTTTAGAACTAGCAGAGAGTGCTGCTCTTTTAATAGCATATGTCTTCAGACATCTCTCAAACATGTCATCCCAAAGGGCAACAATTCCATCTTTTCCACCCGTTACAAAGCCCTGCACAATCACAGTAGAAGAACACACACAAATGTCAGCACTCATGGGAGAGATGTAAAAGGACATGTCCAAAGGCACAGTAAAGTCTCCCCTGATTTTTATTCATGTGTCAATCTAAAAATACTGGAGTCTGTACCTATGAGGGAATAATTCAAGAGGACAAGACTTAGAGTTGCTTTTCTAGGGTTATAAAGATTTGCAACCGTATGGAGCACACACTGTTGTAAACAGGAATGCTGGACCAGGACATTTGCCTGCACGTGGGAACAAGCGATGGAAAAATGTGTTTTACCCTGAGAAGAGGCAGTAATTGGCAGAAACAGCTTCTCAAGTTATTCCAAATTCAATTGACTTAACAGATGCTTCAATCCAAGTTCTAATAATGCATCAGGGACCAATTCTCTCATTAATTCCCTGGGTAGATTATCTGGGCCAAGTGGATGCAAAAGAGCATAAATAACTAACCAACAAAAATCTAAGTGAAGAGGATGTTCAGTGCCAAGATCAAACAGAAAAATTGATAGGAAAGCTGGGAACAATCAATTAGGGCCAGAAAGAATTGAGCCACAGGGATCTTAATTGACCTTGATATATAAAAATGTTAACAGCTAACATTCTTCTCATCCTTTACTTTTACAGTTGAAACCACAACCTCAAAAGGGATATTCCATTATCAACATTGTCTTCAAATTGCCAGGGGCAAAACTTCGTCCTAAGCTCATTTGTGTGATGCAAATATTTTGCCATAATTTCTGTTATAGATGTATTGATGCAACCGAAAGAGAATTCTTTCTTTATCTGGAATAGCTAACTCAAAACCCAAAACCTTTGGATATCTAAAGTCTTGACTAAGACACAATGATAATATTATTAAAAATCATGTTTCATATTTTGGAAACTGGTAATGCACGAATATTTTTGAGATCAGCTTGAAGAGGCAATGAATGTTACCCATTACTCTCCTGTGGTTTACACAAACATGAAAACCACACTCCTGAGCAGAGTGAGAAATAAACTCTGAATTTTTAGAGGTCAGGTACCAGTACATGGAACAGGGTGCTTACAAATCCAGGTCTACCAAATAACAGAACTCATTCCTACTGGCTTTGTTTAATCACAAACACATCTAAAATCCATTAGAGTAACAAAAATCAAGGTGAAGGAAGGTGACAGATACCTTGTCCAGTGCATGCATGGCAAACACAGGTCCATCATGGGCCTTCACTGTCCTCAGCAGCAGGGTCTCCTTCCAGATGTAGATGTCCCCGGTGGCAGCCCCAGAGAACACCAGCTCCTCCACACGCCCGTAGGAGACGCTCATCATGGTCTCCAGCTTCCCCACGCTCCCAAACGTGCCCCGTTTGGAGGTGAAGCCTCCACCTGCAAGAGCAGCACTGTTCTGTTTGGGCTTGTAGCCACAGGGCTGTAAGGGACAAATGTTTGACCCCAAGATCTCCTGTGGCTGCCTAATAGCGGAAATGCAGAGAGCAGTCAGTGCACAGGGGAAAAGCACAGCCAAAGCAAGTGAAGCCAGCAATTACAGCTCTGGAGCAGATCAGTCTCAGGTTTTCAGACTGTCTTCCCAAGCAAGAGACAAACGTGGTGAGGAAATGTGCAAAAACAACTACTGCAATGTCTGGCAGGATGGTTTTTGCTCACAGCAGCTTCTGCCATGCTGCTTCTCTGTAGAGGTGACCACAACTAGAAGATTGGTTTAGCTGTCCCCTGGCATCCTGAGCTTTTGGCAGCAGTTTTGCAGAATAAATGGCAAGGTTTGTTCCTCCTCTGGTTGTCTGAAAACCAAATCACCACAGCCTTGCTTTGGGTCAGAAAACAGAAGCAGCCATAAGACCCATGAACCAATGCTTAGACAAAAATACACATAAAATTACAAAATATCATCTTCATAGGTGGCCTTGTGGGCTTCACAGCTGACACCACATTAAGTTCCTATTCCACTGAGCAAATCTGAACTAAAAAGACACCATTTTTAGTGCAAAGAGACTGTTCTTAGAGTAAGATGCTGCTTAATGCACATTCCCACCATGGAATTTGGCAAACAGCAATGCAAGTCTATGTAATCACTGCAAAAATAACCTAAAGACTAAAAAAAAGCAAAAAAAAAAAAATTATTAATCTGAGAGCACCTGAATCACTTGAATGCTTAAACTATGGTATGAAGTATAGGAAGCTCTTAAAATTACCTAATTTTGAGTTGTTCAGAGTACTTGTGTCATGTGTACACATCTAAAAAGTCATGAAGAGCAAAAATCCAGTCCTGAATAAAACATACCCTCAAGCGGAACCTGATTTTCAGGAAGCCAAAGATGCTTGCTTAGGAGAATGCCTTGATATTATGATTAGAATTTAAACACAATTAACTGGAAATTCTTTCCAAGGAGGAAGGAATTTTGTGACATTTGCTGACTCAGAGGTGGGTTTTAACCCCTTTAATATTTTGGTAACTGGCAAAGTTAGTTAAAACTTAAAAAAGTTAAATCTTAAAAATTTAAAACTTAAAAGTTAGTTAAAAGTTAAAAGCTAAAAGAATAAAACAAATTCTTAAACTGGGAATATGATGTTCCTGTATTAAAAATATTCACAAATTTCCATGTTAATCAAATATAAAATATTCAATACAGTACCTGTTTGCTGCCAAAATTTGATGTGCTTCATCCCAACTGTGACTAGTCTGTCCACATGATGTGGATTACACTTCACTACAAATATTTTATCTTTATGGCCCCTGCAATAGAGGTAGACATTTTAAAAGCTTGGCAAGAGATGACTTAACATTTCAAACTAATTAAATCATTGATATAAATCATTTCCCCATCTAACAAAAAGTAGAGAGCCGTATTTCTAATCTGCAAGGGTTTCGTTCTGGGAGTTTGTCTCATGGAGCTGGCAAGAAGAATTTGAGCATACACCATGTGGGAACTACAGAAACGTGAGGAATAAAAATCCTCTCCTACTGAATTTCAGTTCATTTAAGTCATAACAAAGGAGCAGGCAATAAAGGTCAAGGCAATTAAAAGAAGACATAAAGGTCAACGTAGGTATTTAAATGGATGAGAACTCAGTAAGTATTAAAAGACACCCTGACAGGAAAAATGAGGAAGTGTTGAATCTATGGGCTTGAAGATGGAAAATAAAATAATGAATTATAAAACTGGAAGCAATTCACTTCCATGAAGCAGTTCACTCAGCAGCACATTCACCTCCAGGTTTAGTTCTTGGGTAACTAAAGTTATATTTGTTGATGTATTTATGGAAATGTACAAGCTTGGGTCTTATCAAAGGAAAAAATATTCCCAGGTGTAAAGCATTAATTATATCTATGTCAGTGTTTTATAAACCCCCAAAGCAGGAAGCACGAGCTTTTCATCTGCAGGTTTTGTGCTAGGATTAAGTCACTTCTTTCCTGACAGGCTCAGCAGAGCTAGAAAACCACATGGTTCTGAAACCCCTCTCAGGGTCAGTATTCCCTTTTAGTGGACCAGGCTGGATACAAAGCAGCCCTGGCCACCTTTGACATCTGCAGCACATCATTCTGCAGTACAGAGGTGTTTGGTTCCAACTTACTCAATAAGGATTTTAATGGAATTAGAACGGAGCTAGGAAAGCCAGGACAGGGAAACGAGCTGCATAATTTAGCTCTGAAACAATTAAAGCAAATAAATAAGAGTGTTCTTAATGTTGGAAAAAAAAAACAAAACAAACAAAAAAAACCACAAAAAAAAAAAAACCCACCCCAAACAAACAAAAAATAAACCAACCTGAGAAGTCATGCTGAAATAAATCAGCCTAAAAAGATTAAGCAAAAAGAACATTCACAAAAAGTAAATATAACTGCAGAATAAACATAATGAGTGTCTGTATATGGTGAATTGACACCCATTTTTCATTTTTTCATATGGGTCCATATGATTGTAAGGAGATGTTCTTTTATTCTTGTGCGCAAAGGCCACATGAGGGCTTTTGTCTCTCTCTCTCTCTCTCTCTATCCTCCTGTGCTCACCAGAACAGGGGACTTGCCTTTGGGCACTGCTAAAATCTAGACAATGGGAATATTTTAGAAGACACATTCATTTTTCTGCTCTCTGTGAGGACCCTGCATATTTTCAAGATAACAGATTAGCAATAATAGATCCATTCGGTACACGCAGCATTACATGGTGAAAAGAACCCAAGTGCTCCATGTTTTATCTGTCCTGGGAGCACCAGCAGCCAGGTAGTGACACAGCTCATCATTATCTTGTTTTTAAAAGCTTAAAGGTCAGCGTGGGAATATATAAAGTATTTCTTTGCTTGTAAGTCAAGCACAATCTGTCTGGGGACAGCAGAACTGGGATTGCAAAGCCCAGGAAAATGTCACGTTTTACAACACAGCCAGGGCTGTTGCTAAGCAAAGCCTCCAGCACAGATTTTAGACAGGATTTAAACCCTCACTGCCTAATAAAGTGGATGTCTGAGATGAAATTGTACAGCTAACAGATTGTGGTACACACACGTGGAGTAAAACACTGATTTCTTTAGTAATGGTACGCTACTAACAGAGAGTGCTGCCACCAGAAAATCCCATTTCTTCTGCAACATGTCACCATATAGTAATTAAAGTAAATTACCTTTCACAGGCACTTTTTTGCAGCTATACTAACAATTTCTACTGAGCAGTGCTACATTGTGTGGTTGCAGAGATCATATGGAATTCTCTCCTTGCCTTTCTGGTACATGGATCCACACTCACAGGGATTCTGCTCAATCCTAGTGACCAGAGGCACACTTGCTTTGTGCAAGGCTGAGACAGAAAGTAGGTTCTCAAACAGTTTGATTCTCCCTCACTGAACAACTACTGTTGCAATCCAACAGTTGAGTACAAAATAGCAAACATGTAACTTCAATCCAATTCTCCTCCCAGCACTGGTCCCTTCAAGAAAGCGCAAAGGACCCTTCACTGTCGGGCTACTATCTGAGCTCTCAGCTGGCAATTGAAAGAGCAAATGCCTCAGAAAAAGCTGGCTCAGAAGAAAGGCTGGATCAGCAGTGATTGAAAAAAAAATATATATATAGAGAATAGAGTATCATTATTTTTTCTTTTTAGAGAGTGATCTGGTCATTGATGTAAGCCAGCACGTCTTCAAACACATAAAGGAAATGACACCTCTGGTGACTTCTGCCCTAAGCCAGGACACAAAACTGGAAGAAAATATTAAACTTCACTTGAAAAGCCTGAAACAAACTACAGTGGTAATGTGGCTCTCCCAACAAAAAGGATAAGGAACTCCTGACAGAAATAGTTCAGGTTCACACAATTTCCAAACACTGGGCTGTGCATCCCCAGGTTTTTAATCTGGGTATGTTGCTCTGAAACACCATCCTGTTTTCAGAGAGAAATTCTGCTTTACTTCTTTGTTCATAGGAAAAATGTGAATGATGTTATTCAGAAAAAAAAGTAATCAGAGGGGATTTTAAACTGTGGGTATCCTTACCTGGTTGTTGCCAGCTTTTCTCCCTTTTTCCAGTCCCAGAACACAATGGCATGGTTATCATCCAGCCCAACAGATGCCAAACATTTCCCATCAGCTGTACAGAAGCAATACTGACTGTTAAAGGTGCTAAGGCTTTAGCTGAAAATGTAACAAGCAATGAACCAACAATCACATTGCAAACTGAATTTCTAATGATGTATTATAAATGAGGCAAAAAAACCCCCAAATGAATAGTTTGAGAAATTGGAGTTCAGATCTTTCCCAAAGACAGAAACAAAATATTCCTATGTGTAAGCACAAGGAAAATAGGGAGGATCAAACAAGGCAATGAAATTCAGTTTCATAAAGCTCAAGCACTTTAAATTCACGTCGCATTTTATTTGAAATATTTCTGATAGATGATGCTTCTTTTCTCTGCTTGAAATGGTGCAGAGATTTACTAGTGTATGAAATGTTCATAGGCAGGGTGATGAAACTATAAATACGATATAAAATTTTAAGGCTAAAAATAACTGCTGGCTATCTTCGCTTTCACTGCAGGAAAGACACAGCAGGACTGATAATGAGAGGCAGGAAAGCCAGAAGAGAAAATCATCCATAATTCAACAGTACCCAGGAACTCTTGCCACATGTATAAAATAATGATAAACACAACCATCTCTAACAAAGTTTTAGAGACAAACTCTGTCCTGAAATTCTAGAAAATTGATAAAACTGAGCCATGATTATTGCAGCTTATGATAAGACAATTTATAGGGTGTAGGAGGAGCTGATCACCTGCTTGGTTATTTTAACTGCAGAAAAGTCACAGTTGGAGGAAGCAGAGCTGGGTAGAGACTGAACAAGAGCACTGATCTGGGAATGGGCTTCTCACAGAAATGAATGGTGTGAAGGACTCTGGGCTTGGGCATATTTGACGTCAAGAAGAAAAAGAGAGTCACTGGTGTAAATTACTCCATCAGAACTACTGCAGAGTTCATAGGGCTGTAAGTTCTTACAGACTTTAATGACTGAGTCCTACTAGAAGCAAGTCAATAAGGAGAAGGGGAATTTAAGAATAAGGAAGAAAGAAACAGGACCAAGTAGAAGAAGCAGAATAAGGTAGGAAGAAATGAAGTTAAAATACAGGACAAGAAACCAAAACTGAGTTTATTAAAAGAATCCCCAAACAACACAACAATTTAAACTTTATTCACTTGAAACAGGGGTTTCCAAACAATATCCCAAGGTATAAATGTTAAATTAGCCACCAGAGGGCACAACCAAACGTTGCAGGAATGAAATTATCCTCTTGGAATCACAGTGCCATGAGAAGGGTTGCACAAGAAGGATCCAGCTTTCAGAAATGGGGAGCAGCTGATGTTTTAGAGAGGGAATGAGGGCAGAGAGAACTGGGGGGAAAGAGTCAGCTGCTGCATCAACTACAGCCAGAAAAGGTTGGGAGCTCCAGGTTTCTATCTTTAAGCTCCAAATAGTGTGATCTGAACCTAATTTTGAAATCTTTGTTATTAAGACAATGCAAATGCCCTATATAGGGCAGTGCAGCCTCTGATCCTGCAGGGAGGTGTACATTTGCTCAGCTCTTTGTCCCTGTCTATGCCAAGAATCCCAGTTAAAGCCAGTTAGGAATGCAGTGTGTGCATTATTATTGGGATCAGGTCCTAAAGCAACTCTGTTACATTGAGTGGTTGCTACTTTTTAAAAAACATTCAGTATTTTTTTACATATTTATGCCCACAGAATATTTGGCCAGTTTATTCTTTACAGGTACACGGGTTCCAAGATCCAGAATATTCCTACTTGGACAGGAATTTACTTGGTGCTAAAAATGCAAACCACGAAGTATTTTCAAATATAGGAACGTTTGTTCGATTAAGGATCTTAGCAAGAAGTTTTTTGACATCTATACACATTATCTAGTATCAGTTAAATCATCCTTATCCATTTTTCCTCCTTCTGGCACTTTTTCACCTTACATCGTGAGCTTACATACCACAGTGGGTCAGCAATTTCACATTTGAATTCCAGCTCTTGCATGAACACCAGGGCTCCTCTCCTGATAATGCAATATGACTGAGTTCCACAGATTTATCTTTGTGGAAGTCAAACGTCTTTCGTAAAGTCTTGTCTTACAAATGTGATCTACATCCTAATGAATTCTTACCACATTGCTGGAGAGCAGAATGTGAAATAAGCTATGTTTAATTGAACAAAAAAATCAGATCAAGTAGAGGAGAGTTCAGATAAAGTAATCTCTTAATTTTTTTAATAGAAGAAGGGAACATGAATTTTCAAGCCCTTTTATGAAGATACAGTAGCATTTAAGTCCCCACCACATGGATGATATTCTTCAGTGCTGCACACAGGAATTATCCCTTAAAAACTGAGACAGCTTAGGGCAACCAGCTTGGAAAGACAAGTGGGAGAGACAGCAGACAACTGTTTGTCATATTTACTTCTTCTGTAAACTCATTGAAAAATGTGGCAAATGTTAGCAAATGCAAAGAACTGGATGAGCGATGAGCCCAGAGGTGACATTTCCAACTCATTCATATGCTTTGAGTCCCCATCTTGCCTGCTTTAAAATTCTCACACCACCATGTGGACAGTGACCAGAATTCCAGCTGCACACTTGGTATTATCAACTAGACACCACCAAAATCAATCACTGACCGAGTGACCAAAGGCCCACAACTGACTTCACTACACACACTATTTTTATCCCAAGTCAGCAACCTTCCATGTAAAATTGGTACTGGCTGTAATTTTGCACCTCTTTGAATTAACATTGCATCACAAGGACTGCTTTTAAATTAATAATTTAGATAAGCATAGGCAGTAGCTTACCTGAAAAATCCAGTGCACACACTCCTCTCTGGTGCTGGCCTTTGAGCAATGACAAACATTTCAGGGTCTGGGTGTCCCAAACATGGATAGCAGCATCTCTTCCAACCTAGATCAGAGGGTTAATTGGGGTCTCTGCCCACAGAAGTTCAAAGCACACCAATAACAGTAATTAGCATTATCCTATCATTAAAACCCTACAGAGGTTTGTCATTCGCCCTTATTTAAATTTTTCAAGATTTATTTTCTCATTCAGAGAAATATCAGTGGACGGTCTCTAAAACTACTACTGTTCAGTGGAATATTCATGGTATCATTTATCCTGATGTCTGAATGCGTATGTATACACTGAATACATCATATTCAGTACCAGATATCATGAAAGTGCCCATCAGCTTTTATCTGAGCAAGGCTGTTGAAAGCTCATACAGTACAAAAATACTGCAGCTGAGTCATGAAAGTCCAAAATCTTCTAGGAGGGAGCTAAAACGCAGCTCCTGTGTTTTAAATGAGAGAGAAAAAGTAAATATAAGACTTTTGAAGGCCACAGCACAAGACTGGCAGTGCTTATGTTATATAGGAATGGTTTCATAATCACCCCCAACAGTTTTGGCAGGGAAATAGGAAAAACCATTCAGTTTGCCCGTATTTAGGAGGAAACAATACACTTAAGGAAAAAGAGAATGGCATTTTTTCTAATTCTATATGAAAATAGCATTGCTATCACTTTGAACTCCCCACCTGCCCAGTAGCCACATAGTCCTTGATGGGGTGGATGCTGAGGCTGAGGATGTCGTCGTCGTGGCCGAGGTAGAGGCGCTGCGAGTGCTGCTGCCGGTTGTAGACGACGGCCACAGCGGCGATGTGATAAACCACCTCCCCTGCCTGCGTGTAGAACAGGTTGTTCCTGCAGTCATAGCCCCTGTACCTGCAGCAAACACCAAACACCTCGTGGCTGCCCCACAGCTGCTCGGGAAATCTGTGCTACAAATCATTTGAGTGTTAAAGGAAAGAAGTTCTGTGGTGACAGCTTGAGCTCGGAAGTATCACAGAGACTGCTCCCCCCAAGAGCAGGAATTCAGGAATCTTTTCAAGGGTTACTTTGCACTCAGTTCCTAAATCAGCACTGATTTCACAAAAAGGCTCTATCTTTTACAGAGAATTGTGTCCAGGTAAGCGTCACAAAGAATTGGATTGGAGCAGAAATCTATCAGGCATTTTAACAAATCACAGCTATCAAAAGCAATTAACAGAGAATCCAGGAAACATCAGGTGGAGTGAGCAACAAGTATAAAATGTAATTTCATAAAACTCAACAGTGATGTATTATTGATCAGTGTTATAAGTTTCCCCTGTTCCTTAGCAAAGAGAATCATGGGATGGTCTGGGCTGGAAGGGTCCTGCCATAGGCAGAGACATCTCCCACTGGACCAGGCTGCTCAGAGCTCCATCCAGCCTGAAATACAACTGAAAATAGAAAATCTATATCTGATATTCTAAGAATTACCACAGTAACAATGACAAACAAATTAACTGTGGGCAAGCACCAAAAAATGCTTTGCTTATGCTCTGATACGAGTTGTTAGAACACCCCAGCAATGTTCATCAACCAGAAATAGCAAATATTATTTGATATTACTCTACCCATGTATAAACTGCAGTTTCAAGCTGTCCTCGGGCGCTCTCTCTCTCTTAAGGAAGGGCACAGAATGGTTTTTCTCTTTACTTTGCTGTTTCAGCTGAGGTAGGTCTTCTTTGTAAACCTAAAGAAGAAATGCTTAAGTTAACTGCACGTCTCTGGTTTTCTAAATATTTGTATGTGTGAGTGAATGTGACTTTAAGCATGAAATTTAATATATGCTAATGTGATGTACGGTGGTTACAATGCAGAGCCAGGCACTATTGTCCCCAGCCTTCAGATGATGATAAATGTTTTCTGGACAATGAATTCTCCTGGTCTGAGTGGCCCAGAACAGCAATCTGGAGCAGCAGCAGCAGAGTGTACTCTTTCTAGAAGATTCCAGTGTCACTTAGTGTAAAAAGCAATGCAAATGGTGACTGGGAGTCTCCAGGTGTTTTTTAATTTTAATTTCATCTGTGATTCAGTGACCAAGCTCAAAGCTGAGTATGAAGAACTACTTCTATCTCAGGATTATGGTGAAATACACAGGAACCAAAACCACTTCGATGACCTGCCAACGTGTCCAGAATCCCAAAGTACAATTACAGATCTATAAATACACAAAATACTTTCCATTTAAACACTTTAGAAATGCTAAAACTCTGTGGAGATACTAAAGGTGTTTGAAGCATTCCCAAACAAAATCCATCACAATGCTGAAATGTAGCTTTAGTGCTTGTTTTCTGTGCCAACATTTCTTGGACAAATGGACAATGAAATTTCCACTCCCACAGAAATCTACCTGACTTCCAAGAAGCAACAGTGGATTTTTGGGAGAAAGGAAAAGAAAGAAACAAACTCAGTGAAACAAAATACTGGGGCATCATCTTCTGATGCATCTCAAAATGTAGTATCCTCTCTGCTGCTTCAGCCATAATATTAAAAATAAAAAAACCCCAAACCAAACCCCAATTCTCAAAATAAGATTAATGGTTTTGTTTCCCTACACTTTTGCCAATTTTTTCCTTTAACAAAATGCCAAATGAAGCTTCTTCTTGGGGCTGTCTCACATTTCCCATGAAAGATGCTATTTTAAAGATGCTTCTGGTTTTCCATGCATTAACCTGCTTGGAATATTGCTGTTGAACTGCCTGCAATGATATTGTCACTAGTAGTTTTTCAACCCAGACGTCCTTTTTGACATGCAGACTGTGTGGAGGAGGATGACGACTGATTTGAATACAGATGGAAAATCAGGAGGAGGGGAGGAGGAGAATGACCAGCACTCCAGTGAAACTGGGAGTGAATGAGAGAGAAGGGAGAGAATTTGGAAAAATCTGTTTAATTTGTCAATCATGATTGATCTCTGTAATAAACAGGTGAAAGAAACTGTTGGCAGAAGGATCTATGCAATTTATTGTAGTCTAGAAAATGAGGTGAAAATGTGAAGGATGCCCTTTCCTAAAGCCTGGAATGTTAGAGGTGAACATCCCACATTCCAGAAAGCAGCCCCGTGGCAGCCATTAAATCCCTTAAATCAACACGAACCAACTTACGCTGTGATTTTTCCCCTTAATACAAGATCCCAGTCCTGCTCTGAGGAATTTCTGACCTTTCCCCACTGCAGCTGAGAGGTCACTGGACAAGAGGACAGGCAATACTCAACTCAAATGACAAGAGCTCCTGGAATCAGGTTCTAGTGACTTGTAAATAGGTCCAAATCACAGAGTGGTTTGGGTTGGGAGGGACCTTAAAGATCACCTTCCAATCCCCAAAGCACTTGTGAATTCTTTTCTCCAAACCCTTTCAAATTCTCATCTCCAGCTCAAGGGTTTATGAATATTGGTTGCATAATCAGCTGAATACCATCAAAATAACTGAGAACAGTCTATGAGTCAGCAGTAAAGTTCCTCTCTTTGCTGAATAGTGATGGGAACTTGCCAGGTAATTGGCCCTGTGTGTTATTTCACACTCACCTGGCGATCATAGTTGATTTGAGCTTCCTGCTCAATGTCAGAATCCAACTCTGGCACGTCGGATAGATCTGAATCTGATTCCTCACTGTAGGAATCAACACCACCCTCTGCTTTAAATAAAAGAAAAATCAATATACTGAACACATAAAAGCATAGGAAAATAGTATGTGATATTTTTATATAATTTAGACTATGGGCAAAGCAGTATTCAAGAAGTCTGGAAGCTCAAGCAGCTTGTAAAAGTCATGGGGGCTGACTGAATGTGTCAGGCTTCATTTCTGTCTCTCCTGTTTCCCTCCCCGGGGCAGGAAGGTGGCAGAGAGAAGCAAAATCACTGAGCAGCTACTGGTACAATTCCAGCATCAGAGAATTCTGCTTTCAAAACAGGGTCTGGAGAGCAGACACACAGAAATGACAAATAAAAGCTTTCACTGATCACTCTTTGTGCTTAAAATATTTGCTGTAATGTAGATAATTTACCAAATTGTGCAGGTACAGATGAAATTTTTCCCTTCTGCTGCAGGGAATCGCGATTTTAGCAACTACCATGACACAGCTCATTTGGCTTTGGTAGGATATTATAAAGATCATGACAATAACAAGAAGAATATATGAAGTACAGCTACTGCAAAAATATGAGAAATTTGTTGTGAGACGTGAGATTGCATCGAAAAATAAAATTAAACATGTGTAGTGTGACTTCTGAATGCAAGTTAGATGGCTAAGGTTGAAAATTTAATTATCCAGTCCCTGTAAATGTCTTCTTTCACACACTTTGAGGAATGCTGCTTATGTATTCCCAGACACAAATATTGCAGACTGCAGCAGTTTTTAATGCGGCCCAAACCAAGGCTTGTCTTTGAAAGCTTCAATGTCTCAAACATGCTGAGTATATGCAATTCCAAAGAATTATGATTTTTTTTTCCTGTTAAATCAATAAAAACTCTTCCAGCAGTGCTGCATTCTCTGCTGATTTAATTGAATGAATACTTGAACAGAAATGATGTTTACCTTGTGGAGAGGCTTCCAGGATGCCATTGGTTATCCCTTCTGGAACAAATCTCCACTGAAAAACGGAGTGATCAGCACCTCCCGTGCTCAAAACCCACTGGAAATCATGGGACCAGCGCACATTGGTGACATGGGCTGAGTGGCCAACATATTTCCTGAATTTAGCTCCTGAAAGCAAGAGGAGAACCGCTGATATGTAAGGGGAAAAATTAACCTTATAACTAATGAAGTTAGATTCCTAATAGAAACATACACTTGTGAAATCTGAAAACCAAAAAATACTCAAATACCTCTTTTGATATGGTGATACAAAAGTAATTATGATATAAAAATAAGTAGTATAAAATAATATGGATGATATCTTCAGTTGTCAGAAAAGTACTTCAATCTTGGCAAGAAGTACCAGACACACACAAGGTTTAATTTTCACCTTTCTGGCCATGAATGCCAGTGTGAACTCAACACATTCATTACATTTTTCCTAAAACACAAATTTTGAAAATACACCGAGATGTGATATCAAATTAAACACTGAAGCTCACAGAAAGGCAAAAGGTCGTTTGATTTGGATTGCTGGCTTTATGCTTGGTACAGTGCGAATCCTGAGGAAGCAGGCACACATTCTCAACACTTTTCAAAACAACTACACAGAGAGGGTTGAAGTCTGGTCTCGGTTTCCACTAATACTTGCAGGAACTGTGCACACACTAATTGGAATTTTACACCAGAATGAAAAGCCATCATTAGAAAATACACTGATAGGGTGTTGAGGTAAAGCTTGCATTTTTCAGCCATACAAAATTCCATCTTACCTTTCTTTAGGCACGGAAATCTGAATAATTTCACCAGCCCAAAGTCATCGCCAGTCACCAGCACGGAGCTGTTGTAATTCCCATCCACAGAGTTGACATCTGTGATGTTTGTGTATTTTGGCCAGATTCCACTCACTTCAGATCCTATCACACAGGTCCATGAGGCCCAGTGAATTCCTTTGATCTCATCTTTGCTCGTCAGATGCTTCCCAGCTGAAAATGTGCAGGTGAACAACCAATTTCATAATTTGCTTTTTAGAAACTCTGTTTCTTTTCATCATATTTATCTGGGTGTTCTAGCTGTAATTAATTTTTAACCTCAATTAAGAAGAGTCAAAATCTTCTTTAAATTACTATAATCTCTCATTTGTGGTGTTTGAGGACATCACACATCTGAGGAGTTCTAATGCAGCTGCATTAGAAATAATTAGAATACTAATGAGAATTAGTATGCTAATTAGGATTGGCATGATAAAAACATATGAAAGTGGAAAAACTTCATCATTCCAAATCTACCGAAGAAATGCCTTCAGTAGAAAGTACTGTGAATAGCATGAGTCCCTAGAACACTTTCAAGTGCTAAAAGGTTAATAATACACAATTTTAAATCATGCTTATGTGTTAGTAGGAGTTCTTCATCCACATCAAGTCCCTGAAATGTGAGTATTTGGTCAGTCAGCCATTCTGTGGTACTTTTTACTTACAGGGGCTGGTTTAGAGTTGATTGAAGGCTGCCAAACTAGCTCAAAAGAGCACAAAATTTTATTTCTAAAGCTCTCTTCTGCAAAAGTTTCCTCTAAATATTAGAAAGCATTCTCAAATAAGAGTGAGAATAAGCCAATTAGTTATCAGTGTTGTTTCTACTAACAAGCTTTTACATGGAGAACCTCAGCAATTCGAGCTGACTCAAACAGTTCTCCTATTTTTAGTTACATTTTTAAAAACATTCTGATCACTAACAGGAATCATTCATCAAGGAAGGACAATAGGGACAGAGGGGCTTTGGAAGTTACCTGAGAGTGAGTCAACCTGTAAAAGCTGCTATGAAAAAAGACAATTTACACAGCAGAAACAGCTTTTCCTTAAAGCTGAGGATATTTAGTGAGTACTGATTTAAAAAATGAGCAGTGGGTATTCCTCTATGTTCCAGCCAGGAAACTCCACTTTCACTTGTAATATTTTTATCATATTTGTGATGTTCTCTTCAAACCAAAACCAAAATTTAATTGTTCAGAATACGAGCTCCTTGTAAACTTACAGGGCATCTTGTAGAAGAGCCTCTCTCCAGCGCCATCATTGGTCTGCAGGAACTTGCTGTCCACAGACCAGTCGATGTGGGTGATGAAACTGGAGGATTTGTTGCATTCCCCAATTTTTTTGTATCTCTGCGCGACGGCGTAGATGTCCACGGGCCCATCGTTGGAGCCCACGGCCAGGTAGGAGCCATCTGGGGAAAACTTCATCTCATGGATCACCTCCTTGCGGTCCTTGATGTGAACCACCTCGGTCATGTCCCTGCAGCAGCCAGAGGGGAGAATGACAACTGGAAACCCGGGAATTTGCAATCCACAGATAAGCAGATAGATGCACTGAATAATCTGTACAACAGAAATTAGATTTCACTTTAAATATACTTTTTTTTTAGTGGATAACTTCCTATTGCTTCCATTGATTCTAAGCATTTTTAAGCATCAGGTAGAAACCACTCTGCCTGTCCACAATGTTCTTCATTCTCTTCAACTGCTCTAATGAAGTACTGCTAGCAGGCATCCAACCCAAATTTACTGAGATACACTTTGTGAGTGTATCTTTTAAATCCTGACACAGAGCGCTGTTAAAAGCAGGGTCCCGAAAGGAGAAGCATTCCTAAGGCAAGACAGAGATTTCTAGGAGGCATCAGACAAAGGACAAGATTACTGGGAGACAAAGATGATTAACTTCTTTAGAAAAATAGTCATTGGGAAGGCTTTTAAATGAATATGAACAGCTCATTTAAGTTTTGTTAAAGTCATTAAAGCAGGGCATTATAGGGGTTTTCCCAGGCTTTTCCCTCCTGTCAGTTTGGAGTTCCAAGTATTTTAAGTTTATGTTTGGCAAACATAAGGAGAATAGTCAGGAGGGGATAAACTCTTCCAGGTATCAATTAGAACAGCTTTTGTGTTTTGAAATCACACTGGGGGTTTGGCTATTTCACTCTATGGCAAATTTAAGGCTTTACCTGCTTTTGTGTGCCCTCCATAACAGCATTTCAGACAGAAAATGCTTAAGATGCAGCCATGTAGAAAAAGGCTTTCCACTTACACAAAATGTAGAATTCACGTTTATCTTGAAAATACTTTGAAATGTCTTTTGATCACCAATTATTTTGCCCAATATGTGTATGACAGGAAATAAATCATCAGTGAAGATCCCTCTCCAAACTATGTTCTCTCTGTTATACAGATTTCTTCCCACTAAATACCTGTATAATTCAGCCTACAGGAAAAGAGCCAAACTTGAAAATCTTACATTTTATCAACATTATTCCTAAGAGATAATATTTTGAAATTAATTATAGATTTTCTCCTCTTTGCCAAACTACCACCTCTTAAAAGGGATATGGATGCATCCGCAATTATAATTTCTTTTTCTTCTGATAAGACACCCAGTGATTTTTCAGCTTACCTTACTCTGAGGACAATGAAGGAGCCATCCTTCATCCCAAGTGCCAGCTGGGATCCATCAGGACTGAAGGACACGCTCCGTACGGCCTCTTCCATATTGCAGCGAGCGATCAAGGCGTGGTCAGCAAGGCTCCACAACCTGCCCCAAAGGGAAGGGAAAGCAGGAGGGGGCTTTTCCTGACTGCCCAGGATTTGGGTGTCTTCAAGAGGAACCCCAAAGGTCTAACTCAGCTGGGAAAACCACTTGCACACACCCCTTGTGTTAATATTGTGTAAAGGACTGAGCTCCTTTCAACCTGAACACAACTGTGGTAGAAGAAAACAGAGTGAAGCTCAATTACATCATCATTTAGCATTATTTCCTAACTTCACTTATCTGATTGAATTCCCCAAAATGAATAATAAAAATGAAGCTCTTGTAGACAGGAAGGGCCAATGCAGCTCAGAGTGAAATTTCCACTGAAAGCAACACTCAGGGAGCATCAACATTTCAACCACAAGGGACTTTCTTGTCCTAACTCTGAACGAGCTAGGAGACAAAACTGCATATTGATTCCCTCATTCGTATCAATGCAATGAAAAAGAATCAACCAGTAAATTATATCCTAAGATAAAGGCATATAATGCCCCTATATGTTTCTGAAGGAATGGGGAGGAGCTTCCCAAATCACTACAGGTTGACCCCATCAGATCTCAGTAGTCTGCAAGACTTAGAAATTTAAAGAACAATTTAAATAATGGGGAAATATGCATAAAAGACCTCTCTCAGGGCAGAGAAATTAAGACAACAGTACCCAACTATCTTTGTTTTGAGGATAGAGTCATCAATGTAATGTATTGATAGCATCTTCAGTAAAATACCTGAATTATGAATTAGCAGATGTGATTATGTGCTAAACTGGAGAAAAGAACAATTTGTGCAAGAACTGCAACATGACACTGGACTGAGTTGTAGATCAAAGCTGGACAGAAAAGAACACCCAGGCTGGATGAGAGATCCTACTGTGAGTTATAGTAAAAGCTCTAGAACAGTAACAATTCCTATTTTTACTGAAGGCACTAGCACCAAGGATGTGGATGCCAGTGAGCTCGGCTCTGCACAGGGAGCTGGGAGGCACTGGGAGCACAAGAGGCTCCAAAGGAGAAGTTGTTCTGTTGCTGACACTGGAACAAACAGCATAAACACAACTTGGATGGAGCCTGAACAGAAGGTGGGAAATAAATGAATGTAGGACATTAAAACTGTTTTCAAAGACAGACATGAAGTAGGATCAAGAATCTTGCAGTCTCACAAGGCAGAAGCTGTGAGCCCAACATAACAAGAATGAACCAGAAAGGCTTTGGAAAGATTTTGAGGAAAATTGTTGCTCCAAAATAATGTTGCTTCCTCATGAATCAGTTTGTCCAATACTCTGGAAGCCTAATTGCAAAACATGACAGTTTGTTTAATAAATGTAATAACTAATTATCTATGCCTTCAGAGAATGAAATTTTTTCCCCATTCCTGTGGTAAGAGACAGGGAACAGGCAGCTTTCCTAGTTGAGATGGTTTGCTTTGGAAATTTAAAATGTTAGAAACCTATATTTGGCTAGAGACTTCTCTCAGTTGGGCTAGGGAAAAACACAGTAACTCCCCTTCTCATTCAGACATCCCAGACACAAGAATACCATCTGACTCACTAAATACTTTTATTTCTAAACCAATTTAGATTTCTATTACATACCCACTCTTTGAAAAATACTGTGATAATCAAATACTAAGAAAAATTACCCAATGAAGGGCAATACAGAAACATCACTGATGATGCAATTAAATATTACAGAAAAATTGTAGGAAAATCCTTTTGTGTACTTTTTTATCCTAATGAAAGTATTTATACATTTCACTGGAATTCCTCACATGAAGCCATAGTCTATAAAAAAATCCCACTAGCATTCAAATCTCACCCTCTCTAGTGCCGAAACAGCTCAAAGATGTGTGATGTTGGGCAGCAAAATCTCTGCACGCTTGAGAGAATGGCACATCCAAAGGCATCAGGGATATCATAATTGCTCCAACAGAGATAAGAATGGTAAGAGCAGCACTAATCAAGGTTTGATGTGCACACAGATGCTGCAGCGCTTCCTGCAGGGACAAGAGCTGGGTCAGGCTCTGAGTCAGCAGCACCTTCTCCAGCTCCAGGAGCTGAATTACTCTGCTCACCACGGGATGAGCCCAAGACAAGAAATCCCATCTTAGTGGGGCTTATGGGCTTGAGGGCAGTGCAATGCTAATCCCAGCTTTGCAGCCCTTCCTCCAGAACTGACCTGCATCCTGCCAGGACACTTGTGCCTGTCTGCAACACTGGACAGGCAAACCCCAGCAGAAGAGACCATTCATGCATTGCAGAAACTGAAAGAAATAACCCTCCTGTGGGAAGCAGGGAGAAAACACAACTGTAGAGAACAACTGGCAGTTCTGTGGGTTTCACACTTGGATTTTAATTGGGGTTAGAATGAGATGAGGGGTGGCAGGCATAGGAAACCAGTACAAGTGAAAAGACTGAAAGGGAAGAAAAAATCCCAGCTGAGCAGCAAGCCTCAAGGCAGAGGTGAATCATAATGTGCAATCTGAAGGAGCAGTAGTCAGAAACTGAGTATATGGTAGGAGATGGATCTTTGGCACTCAGGAAAATCCCCATCTCTTTAATCACAGGTAAATAATCAGTTCCACTGGGCAGAGTCCATGCTCAGGTGAGAACACACAGCAGCTCTGTGGGTGTGGACTCAGGAAGAGTCTGAGCTGGACCTCCAAACTCTACGGCCAAGTCTTACTAAGCACAGTAAAATGCCTTTTTTCCCCCAGAGGTTAATCAATATGTCTGCTTTTAACACAGACAGGAAAAGGAGCATCCTATTTGTGACAATGTCCACAAATATGTGGACAAAACTTAAAAACGCTGCTGCAAAGCCTCAAGACACAAGTGGTGTAACTAAACACAGGATCACAGAATATCCTGAACTGGAAGGGACCCATCAGGATCACCAGTCCAGCTCCTGGCCCTACACAGACACCCCAATAATCCTATTCTGTGCATCCCTGGGAACGTTGTCCAAAAACTCCTGGAGCCCTGGCAGCCTCGGGACTGTGACCATTCCCTGGGGAGCCTGGTCAGTGCCCCCCCACCTCTGGGAAAGAACCTGTTCCTAATATGAATTCTAAACCTCCCCTGACTCAGCTCCAGCTGTTCCCTTGGGTCTTGTCACTGATCACAGACAGAATTGATCAGTGCCTGCCCCTCCATTTCCTCTTATGACGTCGGTGCATTTTCATTAATCTCATTTGCTGGCATTTTAACTGAATTGGTTTTAGATCAGATTTCCTCAACACTCAAGGCTGAGGCAGATACCTTCTGAGTAAAACACTAGACAAAAATATTTAGGCTTTAAGCTTGTTGTTTCATATTACCAGAAGAGAAGTATGAGGTTCCCATTCCCCATTTAGATCCCCTGTACACAGCAGGATTAAATCAATAATATAAGCAGAAGATATAAATCCAGCACATTTTGAACATAAAGTCTGATTATTTTTACACGATGTGTGGCACCCAAATATGAAAACAGAAGAGAAAAAACAAATCTGCTGAGAAAAAAACAGGGGGAGGGGGAATGTTGTCTTAACAAAGTCTTACCATAAGGCCAGCAAGTCAATCCATTACAAATTAAGGTGCATCTGAAGTAATGAAATCAACAAACCGAGTGCAGCCTTACCGCACGGAGCGATCGTCGCTGCCAGTGACTGCCAAAGGCTTCTTGGGATGCACTGCCAGGGCCCAGAGCTCCCCCTCACAGTGGCCCTGCATGATCAGCATGGGCTTGTCCCTCTCCCTCACGAGCACCTCGAAGATCTCGCTGTCCTGCGTCCCCGCCAGGAGCCTGTCGGCTTTCCAGCACACGCTGCGGATGGACAGGCCTGGGGGCACAGCGGGAGCTGCCCTTAGTGCCAGCTGTGCCAGGGGACCACAGCCAACACTGCTGGAATTCCAGAGGCCATTCCCAACTGACACCTTGGCCATGGGGGTCACACAGAACATCCCAGCTGATTCAACGCTCAAGGCAGTTCTGTCAGATTTTCTCCATTTGGCACACAAAGAGAAAGCTCAAGCCTGGGAAAACGTGCTTGCTGCCCACCTTGGGAATTTAAAAACCAGCTCCATTTCACAGGATTTAAAGATCTAAATTTTATATTAGCCAAGGGGTTCCTGTGACTGAAGCTGGTTTATACCTTTTTCCAGTGCTTTACTTTTTCATGCATTCAAATAAAATTTTAATGGTGAATTTAAATGGTTTGTGCCCAATTTATCACACTTCTCCACTTTAATCAAAATGGATTATTAAAAAAAAAAAAAATTAAAAGACATCCCTCCTCCCCAAACCAAGAGAATTTTGCTTTGTATAACTTTAAGAGAACTTGATCTTACTCCACAAATCTGATCCCTACTTTGCAGTTGGAATTTTACTGACCACAAGCTTAAAAACACCCTCTCAGCAGGCCGATCAATTTGGTAGCACTCTCTGGTCAACTGCATGCAGGGTTTGTATTTTCTGTTCCACTACATGAAAAAAGTTTGGATAACAGATCTAGATGCTGTGAGATGTGAATGAATAAAAAAATCCATTTGTCATGCAGTCAAGGTCACCCACATCATCCTTTTCACATTTTTTGGAAAAAAATACATAATGCACTGAAATACAGGTCACATAATAAAATATTCTCATCTCCTGAGAAGGCTAAATTAACCCTAATTTATTTTCTTGTCCATTTCCAACAGCTTTTAATTTTTCTAATGCCATTTTATGACTTAGCTAAATTCATACTGAGGTTCTGACTTTCATCTTCTTCTTGGTACGCACCAATGACCACACAATGGAATTCAGATCGGGATTTGGTGGAAGATGGACATTGTTAAGATTTAGGATACAAACACACCTTTGGATGCGGGAAAGGCAATGTTCTCTGTGAACATACTGCACGTGAAGAAAGATTATCTGCTCTCAGGGTTTATCTGACAGACAATGCCTTTGCAAAATGCTTTGGAAAAATAACAGGAAGAGAGGGACAGAAGGTCCCAGGTAAGCATTAAGGCTCCACCACTGCTCGAGGCTACAGATGTGCTTAAATTCATCAGTGCCAATGACAACTAAAAATGAAGCCCCAATTCCAGAGGTTGGGAGTAGCCTCAAAGGCAGTTTTCACTTGCCCAGATCTTTGCTTTTTGGTTATTTGTTGCCACTGTTTTCTAGACATTCATGCTAAACGTTATGATTCAGGCTGCAAAAAACTACATAAAGCCAGGAGTGCAGAGCACAGGGACTGCTGCTTGAGTGTCTTGGACAACTTTTTGAGGGCTGAATTCCATGAGTGAACACTACACCCTTGATAAAGTGTGCATTGTGACCCATGAGATTATAAGTGCTTCAAAGCAAAAAATAAAGTGATGACTGAGCTCACAGGAAGCAGGATTAGATTCAACAAATGTGATTATCACCAATTCAATAACATTCTCTCCAACAAATCTGCCAAGTGCTACCATTCCAACTGCATGAGTGGAGTGTTCAGATGGTCAGCATCTCTGAGTATCGGGTTCCAAAAACCTCAATTAGTTAAATGAACTGCAAGTAATTAATTAATTAAGGATTGGCTGACTTCATTCTCCCATCTTAAGGTGTGTTTAATTAGTTCTCACTTATCTTCTTGCATTTGCATGGTGGGGAGCAGTGATTTCATCCCTGTGCTTATACCATGAACCATGGAACACTCCACAGGTTACAGAAATGTCAGAGAGGGAAGGGAACACAGATCCAAAAATAAATACATCCATTAAGTAAAAAAATCAGCAGTATGCAAAGACATCTATGCTTCACATTAAATGCTGTCACAATCCGTTATCCAGATATGTGAAAAACCATTAAAGGAATAGCTCATTACCTTTGTATCCTTGTTCAGTCTCCCTGAGATCAATTTTAGTAATTGGTTTGAACTCAGTGTCCCACAGCCGAATGCAGCCATCTCTCCCTCCAGTGGCAAAGCCTTCTTCACAAGCATACATACTAAAAATTCCAGCCTGTCAACCAACAGCCCAAGTTTTAAAGTTTTAAAATTAAACAACCAATTTAAACACACAAAGCAAACGTTTTCAAACAGACTCTTGTTAAAGGCCAGAAACTGCTGGGCACAAAAGTGTTGCCCATCCAGAAAGCAAACCAGCAAACACAGCTTTTATTTCAAGTGCTCCATTCAAGTGGTTTATGTAGAAACCTTTGTGCAAATAGCAGTGACACAGCCTATCTGCAGAACTTCAAATTTAGGTTTGGTAATATTATGACAAGGACAATTGAATAACTAGTGGAGCACTTGAAGTAGAGAGTTACCTGTGATAAACAAAACCAAGCAAACAAGCAATACAAATATTCTTACAGGAGCAGAGGTGACTGAGACATTCTTTCATGAACTCAGTTCAGACATCGTTTGGAATCAAACAGGAACTGAAAGAGTGTCAATTCATTCTCTTTGTTGAAAACAGCTTTCTATCTCAGTTTGAATTTCTCCTTGGTTTTGAAAATGCCTCATGATTATGCTGAACGACCTTGGAATAGTTCAAGGAATGCCTGCTAAGTCAGTATTTTATCAGGAAAACCTTGGTTAGGAGATAAGTTGAGCTGCATGGAGATAAATACACTGGAGAGAAGACCTCAATTTTCAAACTGGGCTTGTGCAATGTCTTCATAAATTAATATTTCTAATTATTAATTATATAGAGATTGCATGTTAGCAATGCAAACTCCATAATTCATCACATTATGTAGAAAGAGGTTGTATTTAATAATTTTAATGAATCTAACTAAAATTCTGCAAACAGAATTCTACTACTGTACTACAGGGGGTTATTGCTTGCCAAAGACATTCCTGTGTTATTGTAGTTTCATGGTAGTTCCTCAGGTAAAATGTCCCACTGACTCCATTCTCTCTGATTTCATAAATTAGGGATTACTTTTGTAATTAATCAGTACTTAGGTCTCATTTGAAGAGGTCCTACAAATCCTGATAAACTGTCACCATAACTAATTTTGTTAGATCTGAAAAAAAAACGTTATTTTTACAGTGCTCTTTCTAGAACAAAACTATAGTGACAAGTGTTAGATGTCATATCACTTTTCTAAAGAAAATTGTCTTGTTTCCTTTTGTTCCAAAAACTCCACATCAGAATGCAATTACCCACAGTCATATTCCAAACAGGAGCAGTTCTCAAACACATCTGAAATAAGACAAGGAAGTCTTACTGTGCCTTTATTGTCGCAAAAACAGAGACAAATTAATTGTATTAGACTGGTTAGAAATCTAACACAATCCTGCACGTCCCCCTCTCACTCTGTAATGATGAGAGCTCCAGACTGGGGGTGGTGGTTTGTGGGTGTGTGTTATGGAGGCAATTGGAGTAAACTCTTCGGAGTATGGCTGGAATGCAAGCTCACAGATTCAACAGGTTTGCTCCACACTGAAGCTCTTCTGAGGAGTCAGTCTCCAGCATTGGGAATTTCAGTGGTAAAATGCTATTTAAGCCTAGATAATCTGCTTAGCAACTATTTTTAAATAAACTGATCATAACTGAAACTACTCAATCTGTGAAACTTTAGGTATACAGACTTAATTCGAGGTTTGGTTTACTTGGGTTCGATGGAGGCTATAAATATCAGCAGTTTTGGCACTATCACATCTGTTGGCAAAATGTCAACAAATACAGCATTACATCTAAGTTCTTAATTGCTGAACAGCCTCAGACATCCTTCTTACCCGAAACAGAAGGAAATCTTTGTAGCTAAGCCTTCAGGAAGCTTTTCAATTCAATGAACAGCTCCTTATCAAACAGACATGAAAACACCACTTACACTGTGTGCTCCTTGAATTGTGCGGACCAAGTTGAGCCCTTTCCAAACATAGATGTCCCCATTTAAAGCCCCAGAGTAGGTGATGTCTTCTTTAGCACAGGCTAAACACAGGATTGTTTGGAGATCTCCTGTTTTACCAAATATTCCTCTCTTTGCTGTCAGGGCATTTCCACACAATGTCCAAAACTGTGAAACGTAAATGGCAGATCAGGAGAGGTTTCTGCAGAATTTCTGGTTTTTCACATTACTGTGCAGATCTCAGACACACATCCTGACACAGCAGTGTCTGGGCAGGCACTAAAGTGATTCCTTCAGTCCTATCCGAACCCCCACTACTCCAAAGCCTGCCCGTTTACCAAAGAAAGATCCAGACAAATATAGTACAACTAAACCCCAAAAAAATGATCAAACTGCTTGAGGGGGTGAGGCTCAATGCTGCCTCACTACTGTTACACTGCCCCTTCTCAATCTCTCAGTGTCCTTTATCAGGTTTTGCTGGGAACCGCTGTCCAGACAAGTGCATGCTTTTAAACCCAAGCAAATTCCATTTTTCTTATCTGAAAAACACAGCTACAGCACTGAAGTGATAAAATACTTTATCTTACACAACCTGCATGCTGGAGCAGACATTTCTGCCCTTCTCCAGAGCACTGAAAGAATTCTGCCCCTCAAATACAGCCACAGCTACTGAGAAACCATCTGTTCCATGGGGACTGCAAACACTCCGTACATGAGACAACTCCCTGACTCCCAGAGTAACAGGTCCCAAGTGTGGAAAGGGGACTTTCAGCTGCCACCCTAAAGTCATTAACATTCTGCAAAAAGCAATCTAAGACTGACTGGGGAGGAGGAGAAGAGTGAAGAAAACAGAAAGTTTGTCTCAGAAGGTTGTCATTGGAGGCAAGCTAAAAATACCAGATTACTTGTTTTTTAATAAGAGTGCTTTTATTTAATTTAAATAAATATCATTTATCAAGCAGAGACAACAGTTTGTGTACTCAGCTCCTCCTCAAGGACCAGACCTTCCAGGGAAGGCAGAATAAAGAGAACATCAATGAGAGATGTGCAAGAGAAGTGCTGAAATCTCCAGTCCTGTCAGCACCAGGACGTTCTGGACAGGAGCAGATACAGAACAGCAAATCTCTGGGGTGCAGCACAGCACAGTGTGTCAGTGGAGCCACCCCCACTCTGTCATCTGACAGACACTGGACAGGCATAGTGATGTGTCTGACATGGATTCATCATGTCCATCCATTCCCACTTCATTTGCCTACAGCCAAATTTTAAGGTATTTTTCTAAAATTCTTTATTCCAGAAAATCCTTGGATCAAGATTCAGCTTCTTCTCTATTGTTAATTCAATTAAATATTCCCTTTGCCTGTTAACATCAGCAAATTTAGAAGGCAGAGGGAGTACTGTCCCCATGGCTCTCATTCCTTGAGTAAAACCTAAATTCTCCTCCTTTCTGGTCAGCTGAAGGAGGAGTGCTAGAAGGTAGGAGTTCTCTAACACTGAGGCAGCAGTGTTAGAAGGGTGGAGGGAGGATCCTGAGCTCAGTGAGAGATTCCTTAGCTCCTGGGCTTTACCTCAGCTTCTAATCCCTGCTCAGCCAAATGAGCCAGCAGAGCTGGACTGCTAAAAGAATAAACAGCCCAATTCCCAAGCATCAGTCCCAATTCCCACAGTGATACAATTCCTTTAGAGCTGTTAATTACCACATTCCCACAGCCTTGTACCAGGGAGCTGCTGGAGCACCACTGGAGGGGAACACAAAGTAGTTTCCCCTCCATGCTGCTTTTTTCCTATTTTTTGGCATTCCTTTATCTCCGTGTATTTACAGTGCCTGGTATTCTCTGTGTTCAGGGTGATTATGGCCATTTTAAACAGAAGACAGGTGCCAAACAAACACAGGTTTTGGAAAACAGCTTGCAGAACACAACAGATGGTATCATTGCTGCCAAAACCACCCACAGTTTGAAGCAGTGGTGGTTTAAGGGCACGAGCTTCTCAGGAACCAGAACTAGAGATACTAACTGGTTTCCTAAACTTCTAGTTAAAGCTCTTCCCACCCCAGTCATGTGAAATAATTGCCATCTGTTAGGAATGTTTTTGAGGAGACAGGAGAAAAATAGAAACCTGAAGGGGATATTGGCAAACAGGGATTTGTTTCTAAGCTTTCCACAGGCATAAGAATGTTTTATCCTAAACATCTAATATATATGTAGGTTTCTATTTCAAACACTTCCATAAAGGGTGACTTAGAGGGAGCAAACAGTGGGGCTCCAGAGTTTTGTCTCTGCAGGCCCTGCACACGTCTCAGTGGTGTTACATGAGAAGCCCAAGTGCAGGTGATTCTGTTCACACTTTTTACTTTGGTTCCTCCGACAGCTGCACAGTAACCCTTTGTGATGCTGGATGAGGGAAACCCCTGAAGGCTGAGACCATTAGGGTAGAATGGAGAGGGCAGAAGACACAAAATTATAAGTATATAATGATGAAAATTACACCAAAGAATCTTCCTGACTTTCTTGTTCAGGTAATTGGCAGCTCAGGCACTGGCAAACGTCTGAACTGGCTTCAAACAAAGCATTCTGCAAAATGTTCACAAAAGGAAAGAAAAATATAATCCGTCCTATATTTCAAGTTCTTATCAGGTAAGAACACGGATTTTTTTTTTTAAGTACTTTTTCCAAGTAAACAATGAAAGCTCTTTACCTTTATGTGTTTTACTCCACAGCTGACAATTCTGTTTGGCTGATATTGATCCCAGGAAATATCAAATATCTGTTAAGAAATATAGGAAGCTGATATTTTACCCTACATAGTAATGGCATCTAGGTTCAGCTTGCTTTTACCTGTGCTTAGCCATAATTTCTGTTGGAACGTATTACTAAAAATGAAAGAACACTCTACAGATAAATTTGGAACTCTTTGTAATTAGAGATTAGGGCAAACATAGAGGGTTCCTCACATAGTTCTGTCAACAGACTTCATCCTTCTCTCCACACTGCCAATCCATTCCAGCTCCAGGATGTGATTGAATAAACAGTATTTATGAAACCATTCTTTCCCACTCCCTCTTCTGTGCAGAAGCTCCTTTTTCTGGTTGGGAAAGTCTACTGGGACTAAGACTTCAGTACTTCTAGTCTATGTCCTGGAGAATTCTGATAACTCAGAACTGGATATTGCACTTAGCGAGGTCAGTAGCAAAACTTTCACAGATGTAAAACATGTTACAATATGATAATATACATACAAGTTGTCAGAATGTGTCAGTTTTTAACATATATTTTAATATGTTATAATATTATTATATGTTATTAATTATTATTATGTAATTGATATAGTTTAATTAATTAATATAACATATTATTAATATGTTATAATAACATAATATTTTAACAAATACATTCATGTGCTTATATATGTCAAGGAAGTATTTTGCTTATGCTAAACCTGGTAAAACATTTTCTAATCCTGAATAACATTGTAAACTTATACCTGGTCAGTTCTCATCTTATGATCCTTTACCTGAAGCTAACAGAAAGAAATATTTATCTCAATCAAGTTTCTTCTACAGGTAACTGTCTTAAGGAAAACTGAAAAGAATATAACTAAATTTGCTCTCAGAATACATTGTCTTTTTGACATACTCAGAGACAAGATAAGCTTTGTCCACGGAGCTCCCATTTCACATCTCATATGAAGAGCTATAGATCGTTCTACTCAGTGTGTAGGTACAACATATTTCCTCCCTAGGCTTACGAACAGCGCCTTGTGCTACGTCTGGCACAATGTAAAGGAATAAATATCTTGTCCAGTATTTTAAAAGCCAGGCAGAATGACCAAAATTACCTTTGTATCAACCTAATAGAAACAAAAATTATTTTTGAAACACCCATGCAGCTCCCAGACAAAATCCAGGAATGCTTCCATACAATTACCCTGTCGGAGTGGCCTGTAGCTGTAGCCAGGAGCTTTCCTCTCTTCCAGTCCCAAACACACACCGTGTTTTTGGCATCCAGTCCCACAGAAGCCAAACGCTGAGGAAAAACAACAGCAATCCAGTTAACAGGAAATCAACCCCAAATCACTTTGCTGTAGCTCCCAGGATTATGTGCACAAATGGATCTTCCCACATGTGACCTGGGTTTGAACCACATTGCAAAAGCAATGACATTCGCACTCAACATTTGCTCACTGGAGAGAGCACTGAAATGTCTCATCTTCTCTAAAAGGTCAGGTTATTGATTTCAGGTTACCAATGCTCCAAGTGTAATTCTTACCCTGAAACATCTGAGGTGCTTTTTTCAGGTGCACACCTCTCTAGCATTTTGATTTATTAATCTGATAATAAAAGTGAAAGAGAAATAAAAGCTTTCACTATTTCCAACTATTGCTTTGTTCATTATGCTCATTTTGTTGAGCTTTAGAACCAGAACTGGATGTGCTTTTAATAATTGCCTTTTTCATTGCTTAGTGTATCATATCACCAGTTAAAATAACTAAAACAATTAAGTAATAACCAAGCTAAATTAAAGTTTTATTTATCATCAATTAAAAGAACTTAATTTTAATATTTTTTCCATCGCAATAATGGAAGAAATAAAAAGAACAGAATAAAACAGAGGTGGCATACTGGAAGGGAAAAAGCAGAGTGCATCCATCTGTGACATGCCCAGAAGATCAACCATTACTGTGGAAGTTGTAGGTCTTTTCCCTTTCAGTGACTGTCCTAATTTTGTCCAACTTTCCATGAATTCCATAAAAAATTTGATCAAATTTTGAGTAAGCAAATTGTTTAAAATCTGGACCTGTCTGTGATAACACAAAAGGAATGAGCCAGCAAAGAAAACAAGTGTCATTACCACAGATTCCTCTAAAGTGCTGTATTAGGAAAAATATTAAATGCAATAAAGCTCTCAACGACTGAATAACAGAGAATAACTGTTCACACAGGAACAGAAGGTTTCAGTTTTCATTCTGTAGCAATAATTCAGAGAGCAGGCACTCAAGGCCTTTTCATCCCATTCCTGAGTGTAATCACTGAGCGCACTTCTTTCCTCCTGGGAGAGCCCCTTCATAGCCTCTGCATTAACTGCAGTAGGTTCACACACCCACCACTGTCTCAACAGTTACAGTTTCTTGATTTAGAGGAATGAAATGTTTTGGGACTTAGGTTTAATGAAAGATGACAACAGGCATCACCCCAATGCAAAACCTGCCTAGTGAATAATGCAGAACTCAACCGCTGTACCACCAGAAAATGCACCAAGCAATGTGGTATTAATGAAAACAACAAAACCCTTCCAAAAACTCAACACCCTCATCACCACCACCAGAAAAAACTATTTACAGACTTATACCACAAGTTCCTCCAAGTCCAGTCTCCTTCCACAGGAATAAAAATACAGAGAATTTAAATGAGCTGTTCCTAGAGGTACATAAGGTTTGCACTGGGAATTCTGGGTATGTTCTCAGATATTGTTAGGAGATGTTTACCCTTGGAGGGTTCACCCTACAGGGGGGGCAAAACTCTGTCAATAGGCTCTGACTCATAATGGAGTTGTGAAGGGAGAGTTAAAGAAGTTTGTACAGTGGAACAAATAAATAAATTTATAGTTTTTGCAGGAAGTCACAATGTGAAAGGATTTCTGTGCTTTAACATTACTCAAAATGTCAATAGAACTCAGAGTGCTGGAGCTGGTCAGCATCAGTGTTACACCACTCCCAGCTGCAGAGCCACTGAGAAACTCCTCTGGCCCAATGGCACTGAGGACACAGAAGAATCATATGTAGGAACCCTGCATCCAGCAGCAGCCCAACAGTGGGAAATCAGAAATCAGACCTTAGTACTGGGAATAGCACCGATTTCATATGTGCAGACAACGCTTATACACGGCTTCCTAACAGTTCCTGTCTCCAAGCCCTATTAATGTCTCCCCTCAGGGTACTTTGGCCAACAACCATGTGGAAAAGTTAGGGCCAAGAGAACTTTTTCCACCCAGGGAGTGCGGGACAATCTGCAATTATACTCCCTTGATTTTGGAAAGCAATTTAATTCAATGTTACAGCTGTAACACTTTGTCTGGAAAATGAAGTATTGAGACTTGTCTAAAAGAGTCTCAAGAACAGGGGGACTTGACAGACAACATGGAGAATAGAAATGTTCAGTTCCCTTGACACTGCAAAATAGAGCATAGCTACTAACCAGCAAATTAGACAACAGAATATAGAAGATACATAGGATATTAAAGGTAGCTGGAACTAGTGGATAAACAGGTAATGAGGAACCTGAGGGGGGTCTGTGGCAGTTCTGTAACAAGAAACACCCGTGCATGCCCTGAGAAATTCAAGGCAAGGCCATTACAACATTGCAAGCTCTCTGTGAGAACAACCACCAGACACCACTTTAGACAACCCTCTAGGACCACAAAAGGAGTTCCAGTAAGGGGCAGAGGCATAGAAATTAGTTCTGTGGAAAGTGGTGTTTATGTATTAGCTGGGAAGTATATTGTAATATGTCTGATCAGGAGGGAATAAGTGACCTGTTTTAAAGTTTCACGACACACATTTGATTGGAGAAAAAAGTCACTCTTCCAACTGTGTCCAGTGCTGGAATAAGGAATGGCTGCTATCTAAAACTTCAAATTATGTTAGAAAGTTTATTCCTTTGCTAACTTTCTTATCAGTAGGGAAAGCACTACAGGAAACTAAGAACTACTTTATATTTTCTTTTAACCTTGGCCAGCTGAGGAAGGCCTCATGCCAGAAGAAAAGTGATAAATGCTGAATTTCCTTTTTGGTTGAGACACACTTTTAGTTCTCCTTTAGGAAGAAAATATGACAGAAGGGAATATATGAATAGAATTATTCAGAGAATTCCCTGAACTACCAAAAGAAAATATCTGCCAAGTAGTTTAGGCACATAATTAAACCATTATTTTAACATCTACACAGATTTGGAAGATCTGGCTAAGGAAGTCTGGTGCCGCATTTTAATTTTTTTCATTAGGTGCGTATGCATTATGGCAGTGCCCTTCCCACTCCATTAAAAATATTTTTAGAAAGCACTTTAAAAAGGGTTAATCTGAAATAACTCAGAGCAGAAATTGAACTGTGGGGTATTGACAAAATAGTTCAGTATAAGGCATCTGCTTTGTAGGTAATTCTGTGAAGGGGAGATGTTAGTACTTTTGAGGAGAAACTGTAGTTAACTCCTGATTGAAGAGAAGACATTTTTAATCATGGGAAAAATGACAGCTCCTTATTAAACATTTGAATGAAGTGCAGTTTCCCTCCTGCCAAATGGCAGCTCCTGCTCAGACAGAAAAAGCCCAAACTAAAATATGTATTTTTAAATAGCAACACTTCTGCAAGAAATGCAGCTCCCATCAGGACTGTATTAAACACAGGTAACACAAAATAGGAAATCCACTCCGACTCTGTTTGTCTCCAAAAACTATTGAAGGTACATAAAACAAAGGAAGCATTCAAGCTCTTTCCTGTGTATTGATGATCTCCATTTATTAGAAACTATAACAAATCCTGTGCACGCCGATCTGCACTCCCTACCCTGTGGAACATGGGGCCAGGGAAGCACTGCAGGTACAATTGCACTGTCTCCATGCAGGGTCACCTCCAGTCTGGCCAGGAGGAATATTTCCCCACTGATTCATCCAAAAGAAACAGATATCTCAGAGCTTCTGGTTCAACAAAAGTGAATTAACTTGGCTCACAGAGAAGTGAGGTGGCCCTGTTTGAGATCCCTGCACATGGAGCAACACTTGCAAAGAAACACACAAGGAGCAGAGCTGAATCCATGGAGATCCACTCTGGGAATGCAGCAGAGTCACCTGGGCTTTGTCTCTGCTTACTTTTATTTAGGAAGCAGACAGCTGGCAGAACTAGTAGTGAAAAGAATACAGTTCTTATTGCATCTGTACCATTCCTGATGGTTGCATTTATTTGTGTTTGGGGACTGAAATACAGGCCTTCCCTGGCTTTTAACAGCCTTTGGATAAAAAAGAAGGAAAGCTTTGCACTGGGAGGTGCAAGCAGTGTGTTTTGCCCTGTGACAGACACCAGCTCCCTTGGGAATGCTGACTAAACAAACCAGAACTGCCAGCAGCTCTGAGCTCCAAATACTCACAGACTTCCTCCCATGCCCTTTAATTCTGGCTCAGCACAGCAGCCTCTCCTGCAAAGCCAGGAAGAGCAGCAAAAGGCCAAGATGCATTATACATATTCATGTTCTCCAGCAGTGGTCAATCTCCAGATATAAAAGTGTTCAATGCAAAGTTTTATTTCCAGAATAAACTGCAATTTCTCAAGCATTTCCAGAAAGGGAATTGTCACTGTTCTGCAAGGTCAATCTGGCAGTGAGTTTGAGTTTTAATTACAGCAAGCACTTATCAGGGCCTTCAGGAAGGCCTCCACCTCAAATACCCCCCAGGCTCATGAGTCTTCACTCCCACGAGGCACTGCAATAGCTGTAAAAAAAAGAGTTTAACCGCCAGTCCTATGAAGTTAAACATGAGGGGAAAAATTTAAAACATTTATTTCTGAATGAGCAATATCTTAAAAAATATTACACCATTAGAAATTTTGTTCTGTTGATCTGAGGGCTTTCTTGTCTGAGGTTTTTGGTATCCGCTAATCTAAGCATTCCTAAAAATACTTTAGTAAGCATTACATCAGGAAACTCATCAGGACAAAATTGTCAGCAATAATGACAAAAATTGCACAGCCAGATATTTATTTATAAAGCTCTGTGAAATATTTCTCAGGTATATATGAATTTTAGGTCTATTTACCTAAACCTTTTAACACTGTCAGAGAGAAAAAAAATCATTGTGTTTAGCTAGGAACAGCCCACCATTTAGTCATATTATAAATTCTGTTACAAGATATCATCTCAACTAATCACATGGTAGAAAGCCACACTGTGTGTCCTAATGCCATTATTCAATTAAATTGCCTGTGCACCCCAGCCAAGGAGACTCTCCCAGCAGTGAGATTAGCGCAGTGCTTCTGCCAGAAAAGCTGCAGGGCTCTGAGGGCTTTGCCAGGAACTGATTTCTTTGGGCAGCAGGTGACAAGTACGTGGTGAAGCCATTGCAGTTAAGCCACGGAGGGGCACTTCTGCTCTGGATACTTGTCCAACACCCGATGCCTCCACTCGGATGCCAGGCTGTGATTTCATCCCAAGAGCACCTCCTGTGCAAGAGCTGCATTTGCAGTCCTCCTACTGCAGTTACAATTATGATACAAACCAAGGCCTTGAACAGCAATCACAATTCAACTGTAACAGGAACTCCAACACTGCAGCCCTGTAGCTGCTGAAACACCAAAAATTTAAGGTGCATCTCTCAGTGAACCAGAAATGCAGCTGAGTTCAGAGCCCAGAGGAGAAGCTGTACTGACCTGGCCGTCCGAGTCGAAGGCCAGGCAGGCGACTCCGTGCGTGTGCGCATCCTTCAGGACAGACACGGTCTGGACACGGTAGGAATCCCAGATGCAAATGTAGGGATCCTTCCCAACCTGCCCAGTGGCTACCAACGTTTTATCCGGGTGAACTGCAAGGCTGCAAACAACACACTTCAAGTTATAACACACTTCAAGTTATACCGCACTTTGGGAATGATCACAGCAGCTGTCTTCAAAACTCAGTCAATTCCAGTATTTACTTAAAATGTTCTGCTGAGACTGACATGGTGAGTGCAGAATACAATTTATCATGTAATAATATTTTAACTAGTAAAAGGAAAACCACAATCAGAGACATTTTAAATACTTTTGATTGATATGCTGATTGAACACAGACTTGGATCTTAGTCTTTCACAGGTTTGTAATGGATGATTTTCTACTAACTATCCTCTTTTGCACATCAGCTCAAATATTCTGAAATATGGACCAGAGGCTGAATAATGATATTGTTCACAATGAGAAATACACACAAGAAATCCTCTCATCTTTAAATGTTTAAAGATAGCAATCTCAGAAGAGACATAGAAGTAAATTGTTTCACCAGAATCGAACCACATGTGTCTGTTCACAACATTTCACATATCAAAATAAGAATAACACCTCTCTGTAAAGTCATATGAATACAAAGGCGGTTTTACACAGTTACCCAGGAACAAATTTGAACAATGGCTGAGTATGTGAGCTACACATGGAAAAAGAAAACATCCTATTAATAAACTGGCACTCACCAGGTGGCTGAGGGGAGCTGAATACTTCTGCTATCCCAGGAACAGATAAAACTAATTATTATGAAAAGTTAATCAAAAAGCTTAAGAAAGTTTTGTAAACTTATGCATTTTTTGGAAAAAGAACAATTGTAGCACAATTTAACTGTTTTATCGCCCCTGCCCATTCCTCTTTTCCTCCCCAGGCTGGAGTTGTACATTATATTGTGTGTCAGCTAATTCACCTCAGTTCAACACCTATACAGGCAATATAAGGTGGCACCACAAATTCAAGGTGTGGTAGCTGTAATTACGTTAGAATACTTTTCTTCAAGAACCAGAAGGAAAAGATTAATTGGGCTAATCTCTCTCACTGCTAGAGCAGAACTTAATTACATGTGCCACCATTTAGCATGGAGCAGTTCTCACACACCAAAGCCTCCTCTTGGGTTAAGAGCATGAACATATTTCCTAAACATCAACATGTCTGTACTGAATGTCTCTGGTATTTCTTTTATCCTTTTTGATGCATGAAGTCAGCCAGTGGGGGAACTAAAATTAGGGAATAATATCAATTTTTGGCACCTATATTAGCAGTCTGATTTCCCAGCCCTGCTGAGGACATTCATCTCCTGCTACGAGCCTTTCCAATGCACTCCCCTGCCCACGTTCAGTCTGGCTGTTAGATAACCAAGGGCTTATTTTTGGCAGACAAAGCAGTGGGTTAGAGGAAGGAAATTAAGTCAAATTTAAAGAACAACTCTTGGTGACTGTTTGTTACCTGCATATGACTTATATGTTTGATGTGTGTTCAAATATGAAAGCATCTCTGTTATAGAGGTCATGTACTGTCTTCAGGGTATAAGATTTCCATGCTCTTCCCTGCCTCCTTAAATGGGTATCAACTTGACTGGCTGGGTTTTGAACTGCAAAGGTGCATTTTCTAAGCAAACATCCCATAACTAGACCACTTGCAATGAAATCACATCGATATTTGCACCACAGGAAAACACTGAAATACTGTTACATTATATTATATTATATAGCAATATGATTAGAAGAGACAAGGCATTCAAACAACAGCAATTAATAGAATAGAATAGAAAACACATTATTACCAGATTAATTCCTATTCCTTCTACAGGGAGGACAAGATGTAAGCAGGGTAAGCAGAAGAAATGTCCCAAGAAAATTTATCTCTGTTTTCCCGGTTTGAGGGAAAAGGACACAAACTCCCCCTTGCTAAGGAGCTGGGATGCAAACAAGGGATCCAAGCAGCAGCAGTTGCTGTTGGTGCTGCCCACTGGCCCTGGCAGCCACTTCGCCATGCAACAAGAAGTTCCCTCTGTGGAAGCAGCAACAGGAGTGGCTGCACACACATGGAAAGAGGCAGAGATGAACTGCTCTGGGAGTGCCCATTCCCTTCCTTCCAGGGAAGGCAAAGAAAGCAACGGGGATTCCTGGCTAAATGTGCTTGTGTAAATTCCAAAGCACTCTGATGTAGCTGCAAAACATCTCTTTAATCCAAGTGCTTCCAAAGGCACTTTTACACAAACAATCCATTCAGGATGAACCAATAAAGCACAGGTAATATTTTACCATTATACCTCATTAATAAAAAGGTCTGTTAGGAAGAAGATCTTTCAGGGAACATTTCCTTCCCTTCAAAAATCAACAAGCCTGAATCTAAGCATCCAAGGCTGGAATTGTGTTAATTCAGGATAATTAAAGATGCCAGAGACGTGTTTCAGCAGGGTCTGATGAAATGCTCTATAAAAGTCATTAGTGGATCCATCTGGTTGGGGGCCTTGCCAGATGGGAAACTCATACTACCTCCACAATTTCTGTCGCAATCATATCCTGCTTCAAGATTATTTTTTTAATAACACATTCACAATCCAATGGACTAAAAGTATTTGCTTCTTGTCTACATTGTATTTCTGTCTATATTGCTTATCTGTAACAGGTTCCATACACTTGTAAGCAGAGTAGGGATCTGACATTCCAAGACAGAACTAAGTAGAAAAGTTTAGGTGTGGCTCAAGCCTCAAAAGGAAGGGAAGGCGGAGGTGCTCTTTTCACATGGATGCACAGGGAGAGGGCAAAGGCAAGAGACATGAGCTGCTTTGTGGGAAACATTGTCTGGATACAAGGAAAACATTCCTCACTAGAAAAACTAAAGATCAGGATAGTTGCCTAGAGAAGTGGTAGAATTCCCCTCACTGGAAACAGTTCGGGACTTAATTGGCTTGACAGGACCCTGAATAACCACATCTAAGGCTGTACTCTCAAGAGAAAGTTGGATTGGATGATCTCTGGAGGCCCCGTCAAAACCAGTGCTTTCTATGGCTCCAAATACTGAAATACATCGAGAAAGTCAAAAGTAATAAAAGTAAAAATGCATTTTGGCTCACAACAGTTAACTTGCATTAGATAATTGCTCCCGGATGCTGCAAGAAGCAAGCACTTGTGTTTTCTTTAATAAAGGCATGCAGAACTGAGAAAGACCTTGAAATGGGTGTATCAGATGAGAGATAGAGGTTTAAATCTCACTACTCTGTGTCTTTTAAATCTATCACTGCACTATCCTATTTATCAGATAGGCAAAACACTTTTTCACTGCAGCAGCGAAAACCTGAACATTTGCTTTTGTAGTTCTGGTGCATAATTTATATTTTCTATTCCAAATGCCATATTAATTTGAATATTTCTATCATCATCCTATCAATAATTCACTGTTCATACAAACCAAATCTGGTTTCCAGAACATCCCAGCTGACAAAATAGAAACTGCTATTTGAAAAGGAAACAAACACCTGCAGTTCTGAATGAAATCCCTGTAGACTGCTTGAAATCACTGTCTCAGGTGGACTGTCACCAGCTCCTGACAACATAATTCATCCTCAGTGCTGGGATGTTTTGCAATTTAGAGCAATATGCAAATTTGCTAATCTAAAATAACTCTAGATAGTTAGATACTGATCAACTAATCTCTACTTCAAAGCCATCCAGTTTTAAATTTGGAATAGCATTTCCTGTTTAGACAAGCCTTTACAGAATTCTGCAGTTTTCTCTAACAGTGCTAGATCATGTTAATGGAGACTTGGGGAGAGGCAGATACTTGTCTGTATTCTATCAACTCTCTTCAGGAAGTCTCTTTTCACAATGAAAGAGTTGTTTCTTGTTAAAAACCAGCTACCAACCCCACAGTTTAGCAGAACAGAGAACACAGCAGGTCTTTCTTCAGAATTTAGGTCAAACTTGTGAAGTACTCAGGGCACTGACTCTGCTACACTTGAACAATCGACATATTAGACAATAAAAATATTTCTTTCTCTGTAGCAATATCTCTGAAGAAACAATATTTCCAAGAAGCTCCGAGCCTGTCCCAAAATAGCCACAACGTGCCAGCAGGTATTTTCTCCTTGGTTGCCCTCTCCTGCTCCTGGCAGGACACCTCCAGGCTCCTGGCAGGTCAGCAGCACACGGGAACACTAGGGAGCTTCTGCATTTTACTGCTCACACAGTGCCAAGGACAGAGCTGTCCTCACATGGCAGCAAAGAACACAAACACTCACTCAGCAATTCCCCGTTTCACAGAGCAAAATGAGTTTCTTTCCTCAGTTGTGGGGTCGAAAGGGAATGCACTGTACAGACAGAGCTATTTTAGCAGCAAAATAAGGCAGGATGCAGTCTGATCCCTGTTTCTGAATACAACACAAAACATCATCAAGCCCCATTGAAAGGACTAATGGAACAAAGACCAGCAGTTAAATGGAAGAAAATGCAGGGGGCTTCAGGAGCAAGGGAGTATCAGAAAAGGAAGAGGAGCCAGAAAAAGGGAAGAGGAACAAGGCAACAACAAAACAACCTGCACAAACCCCTCCAGAGCTGTAAAAATAGAGAGAACATTGAGTAGAAAACTGCTGGAATCTGACAGGCTAACCCTACATCTAATCTCTCCCCAAATGAGTTCTGAAACACCAATACCACAACCATATTTTGAGGAAAATCCACTTCCTAATAACACAGGAGATTGCTGCTCATGCATAATCACAGCTCCCAACCTTTGCCTCCTCCAGCACAAGCCCAAGACCCACAGAGCTGGCAGGCAGATCATACACCACAATAACCAATTTTATTTGGCCTGTACCATAGGGCAGGTGAGGGAGGCTTTGGGAGGGCACTGCAGGCATGTGGAACAAATAGGAGAACAGAGAGAACAGATCTGTTAGCCCCGAGACACAGAGACTCTTCTGTGTGCACATATTGGCATGTACAATACAGCTGATACACACACTCATACAAGTGAATTGCTTTTTTACACATCTGAATATATAGCTCTAATGATACTTTTAAATATACTAAATATTGCCACATGCTTCTTGCAAACAACTCCAGTACAGAGCATATTTATCCTGACAAAATAAAAACATAAATGCTGATAAAAATACTGCAATGGCAACATTTTAATTTACTGGCTTGATTGCTATGTGGCAATATCTTGTTTATATATATCAGAGAACAGAATATGTGTACAGAATGATGGGCTTTTTAAAAATAATTTAGGCATTTTTTCGGTCCAAGCTCTTACTATCTGTTCCACTGCTGGTTTTCTCCTCCATGCTCCCTGTGTAGGAAGAAGAGTGATACAGACACAGGTTCTAGCATTTACTCATCACCCTGCATCAGTTTCCTACTTCCAAGAAGCCAGGCTGCCTCTAAGCCACAATTCCGGTGGCCTGTCCCAGACAGCTCCCATCTGCTCCTCTGAGGAAGCAAACACCCCCAGACCAAATGAAGTCAGAGCAGACTTCAGTGTTGGGCTGGGCCACAAACCGAGCCCAAACTGAATAATTTATGAAGTGGATGTGCAGCTCACACCTAATAAAGGTCCTGGAAACACACACATCAACAGCTGCTGTTCAGCTCGAGCACACTTAGAGTGTCCTGGGAATCCTAGGGGCATCTTGACAGGGATTTTATTTCTGACTATTTTCCAGAACTCACCTGAATTAAAATGGTGACAGAAGCACACAAAGTTATAACCATTCCTGCCACTCTTTATCCTTAGAAAAGCCCTGCTGACCTGCTCCTTGTGCCAGTGTTTGTTATTCAGGCCCATGGAGTTATTCCACCACATGTCAATAAGGTTTGTTCAGCTGCCCAAGGCTTATCAGAACTCCTGACACATCAGGTCCAAAAGGCCTGAGCATGGCAGAACATGGAATTTGTCATAGCACCACAGAGCTACAGAGGGATCAGAGTCAGGCCAGCTTTTGAACTCGTGATTCAAATTTCCCCAATAACAGAAGGTGAAAGATGCAAAAGAAAAAAAAAAACCTCTTAAAATGTAATGCTTTGAGCAAAAGCTCTCTGCACTTTAAGACCAGCTCTGATTTCACAGAATTCAGAGAATGTCTGGGTTGGAAGAGACTTCCAAGATCAAGTCCAACCCATGCCCTATCACCTCAACTAGATCATGGCATCGAGTGCCATATCCAGTCTTTTTTTAAACACATCCAGGGACGGTGATTCCACCACCTCCCCAGGCAGTCCATTCCAGTACTTTATCACCCTTTCTGTAAAAAACTTTTTCCTAATATCCAACCTATATTTCCCTTGACGCAGCTTGAGACTGTGTCCTCTGGTTCTGTCAGTTGCTGCCTGGTGAAAGAGGTCAACCCCCACCTGACTACAACCACCCTTCAGGAAGTTGTAGAGAGCGATAAGGTCACCTCTGAGTCTCCTTTTCTCCAGGCTAAACAACCCCAGCTCCCTCAGTCGTTCCTCACAGGGCTTGTGTTCCAAGCCCTTCACCAGCCTCGCTGCCCTCCTCTGAACATGCTCAAGCACCTCAACGTCCTTCTTAAACTGAGGGGCCCAGAACGGGACACATTTACACTCATACGCATCTGTACACAGAGAAATATTGGGCAGATTACCAGAGGAAAAGGGAAGAGCACCACAGCACAGTTCTGCAGCACTAAGGCTCCTTCTCACACATGGCTGACGATCTCTACTGATTTATTTCCTTGGATAACTCATAGATATTTTGCAACGCTTGAGCTTCTCCCAGTGAAAAGCAATCCTAGGAGATTTTATCCAAAGCCCACACTGAAAACTAAGCAACAACAACTGTTGATGTCCTCACAAATTGTGGGTTTTAAGTAAAAACTGATCAGGGAAAATACCCAGTATTTCTTATGATCCACACTACCCCATAGAGATGCTGCTGTGTAACTCTGAAATTCCACCACCATATTCCAGTTTTCCCATGCATGCTTAGAGTTTCCATTTGAGTCTAGTGATATTTGCATTCATGATGATGAACCAAACACTTGTTTTGATGGCCAAAGCAGTTGTAAACAAATACCCAAAACAGATAGACATGACACCCTTCTCGATAGAAGCACTGTGATTTGATGCAATCAGTAAAATGGACCTGAAACTATCAGCTGTAAAGAAAAATCTGCTAAAATTGGAGACTAAAAAAAGGGTTGGGAAAGAGCAAGAACTGTACTTAGTTCAGCATTGTATTTGTCCCTACCCTATTCTATGCTTATGATACTTTATAGACAACGTAACACATTCTGTAACAAAATACACAATAAACCAGCAGGTGGATATTGGTCTATGATGCTGAGACAAAACCAGCAACTTAAATGCTATCAGCGATTTCTCAAAACATGGAAAGCTAATAAAACACTGCTGTAAATCCAGTAAGGCTCAAGAGGAACCAGCAAAATTTTCATGTTCATCAGAAGGAATTTGAAGGACAGTCTGAACACTGTGATCAAAAATATAAATTTCATACATCAGATAAAGCCTGGAAGTGAAGAAATCAGTCACATGTTGGAGCTTCCTTTATTTCCTGTGTTCACTTTATTCCAGCCTGACTGTGGAAACACCAGAACCAAACGCAACCCAAAGGAGACACACAAACCAGGTACAGCTGCTGGCAATCAAACCCTGTATTTTTCCCATTTCATCACACTCAATGGCTGAAACAACTGAAAATGGCCTGAATGTAGCTGTGCCTTTCCCACAAAGGCAGAAATGTGAAGATCATTCAGGCAAAGATTAAGCTGACAGCTCTACAACTGGTGGTCACATAATTAATTGCCCACATGCACTAATTAATCAGCTGGCCACAGCATGGTGATGGGTGCGGATGCCCCCCACACACACACGTGCTTGGCAGCACAGCAGCAGGTAGTCCCAGCGGGGGATTCTCCTGTTCCCTCCAGAGGCTGACTCAGGCTCAACTGCTTTGGCATTTCCTCGATCTACTCTGCTTTTTGTATAGCCAACAGTCAGCACTGAATATGGGTATAACTATGCAGATCACAGTCTGAATCAAAACACTTAGAGCTGAAAAAGAAGAGAGAGAAAATGGGAAGAAAATGTTGGAAACAGGACAGACAAAAGACAGAGCTAACAAGAAGAGGAATAATGGGGGAGCTGCAAAATGAATATAGAGGACATGATAAAAATAACCAAAAAGCCCAGAGAACAGCCAAGGATAAATGGGAAATACTGCAGAGAACAAGGAAAAAAATGCAGCCATTGTGACAACTTCCCTGGATCACTCCCACTTTCATTTTTAGTTTAAGAGATTTCATCTCATCCTCTTGAAAATCCCCAGGTATAGTCACATCTTGGACAAATTGTGTGGTCTAACAAAACTCCCAGGCTGTTGTTAAAAAATTCACACTGGGATAATACTACTGTTTGCACAGGTTTGTCCTCACCTGATTATCAGAAATAAGGACTTTAAGCCTAGGGAACGTGTTCCTTCTTCAAGGGCAACAAACACAGCTGCATCCTATTTGAGCCTTCTTCTCGTGGCTATCTTGCCCTACAGCATTTAAAATTTAGGCACTTTAATGGCAAGACGAAGAGAAGAGGAAGGGCTTGATTCCATAACATATCAAACCAGCACACACTGAGCTGCATTTCACAGGTCAGAAGCAGATCATTCTTTGTATGCTGAATGTCTACAGGAGTGACAAATGTGGCAATATTAGATGTGGCTGGTAAAATATGTTCATTTTTAAACACCTCAGGATGGGGGGAGTTTTCAGTGCTACTAAGAGAATGCTTTTTCTCTCGTTATCTCACAGGAATGCAAATCCAAGACCAACAACTCTTCTCAGGAAAAATATCTTTCTATTTTAGAGCAGGAAAGAAATAGAAAGTTCTTATATGATCATGTGGAAATCCTGCTCCCTGTTTGGCCATGCTGAAGTGAATAACAAATATCAAATGGGACAGAAACCACTGCAGAGCAAATAGGAACCATTTGTAACATCAGAATGGGTTTGTTCCCTTAACTTCCAGTCAGCGAAGTCATGAGTTATCAGTTCAATGAACACTCTTGCCAGGCTTCTGAAATTCTGCTTCACCAGTAATTATACAGAACACAAATACAAACACTACTCCTAAAAATTCAGAAACTGTTTATAACAAATACTTATTATAAATCCATGTTCCTTTTTTCTAACAATTCAGACAAGAAAGGTTTCTCTACAATTATCCACAAAACAGTTTTGGCTTTTTTTGTTGGGTTTTTTTTTTTTTTTTGAGAAGGGCACTTACTAAAATAAGCGTGACTTTTGTTACCTTGCTTTACATTGTATGACATGGCCTGAAGATTCTAAGTATCAAATGTCTCTTTTGTGTGAGACAGATTAAACTAAACTTCTGTTAAACTCCTCAGATAACAGAAGTTACCTGGTTTCCCAGAGCCTATTCTAGCTGCAAGACCTTACCCAGCTATAGCCTATTATTAAACAAAAAGCAGCTAAGTACCATTGCTTTTAGAGCCAATACACAGAACAATTACAGAATGAAACCAACACCTCGATTTCACCATACTCTGCTGTCCTGCTGATGACAGAGTTATGTAGCACCACGGCAAAACCAACAAATGATTCACCAACAGCATTCCAATACTCTGGACATAAACTCCGGGAAGATAAACAGGAAAACACCAAAGCAACACACTCAGAATGTAATGCTGACAAGAATTTCTCACTGCTTCCCTTTTAGCCTCCTCTCCTTTCTACTACAGGCTTTGTTCGTTTGCTTCTTTGGTTGTTTTAAAAAGCCTAAATGTTATAAACGCCAATCACTTGGTTTTTAAAATTTTAGAAGTTTAATAATAATAAAATAGTTATAAAAATAGTAATACAATTAGAGTAATGAAAATTTAGAGTTAGGACAATTACAAGACAATAAAAAGCAAAGAATTACGGACGTCCGGATGCTCTCGGGCACTTAAGCCCAATAAGCATGCCTTGTGAACAAAGGAATAATCTTTAAAAGCAGTAGCCTGTTGCATATTCATACATCTCATACATGATGCATAAATTCCTTGCAAATTAAGAACTTTTCTGGTTTTTGTCAACTTCTTCCCCTTAATCCTGGTGGTTCCATAAAGACGGAGAGAAGGTGGAAGAATGTTTGTCTTTTCCGATAAGGAGGCAGTAATTCTTTATGGACCCCCATCATTGTCATCTCTGTGTGAAGAGTTTCTTCATTATCTCATCTCTTGCTTGAGTTAGTAAAAAAAACCCCACATACATAGGTTCTATTTTAACTACAAAACTACATTTACTATACTATTAAAATGTTAATACAGCACTTCTAATCAATATAACATAATACATATAGTATTCAATTTAATATTTGCAAAAAGCCAATCATAAAATATGCATTTTTCACACTAAATAAGTACAAGAAGCACTCACCAGGAGTCCAGAGCAGCTTTGGAGAGGGCAGTTTAACAAATGAAGCCTTCACATAACCTCCTGCTCCCTCCCCATTCCAGCTGACCCTGGTTTGTTACAAATGATGGCCTGGCAAGCCCAGGTGCAGGGACTTTCATTGCTCGTTGCTTGGGTTAGTTCTGTCACTCCCAAATTATGCTGATTAAAGTCAGGTGAAACGCTCACCTGAGAACAATCTGTGCTTAATAGCTGGCAGACAACAGAAAATTCCACAGGACAGAGCTGCTTTTTATCAGAACAAAAGCAAAGACTCAAGTCCACATGAATTTGGTATCACAAAGTTCATTCTCCAGCCGAGGTCTTTTCCCAGTGGAATCTCTGATGTCTAAGGCAGGGATGTTACACTAAACATCTCATGGATCTGAGGTGTTTGCTTGGCTGAGTGGAGGTTTCTAAATGTCTAGAGAAGGGAAGGTCATTTTGAAGCTTGATACTGAAAGAAAATCCTTATTAGTCACAAGTAAGCAAAGGACACACTTTTAATGGAAGCTTGGCTCACAGCACTGCCTGAAGATATTTGAAATGTGTCCCAAACTCAGCTGCTCACACTGAGTGTGGTGTGTATTTTGCTCCACTTGTGAAAATACACCTAAATACTCTCCACTCACGTCTTAGAAAAATCACCATCAAGACACACCTTCCTTCACTCCAGACATATAAATATTGCTGAGTTTATCTTTACAGATTTCACTAAAATAGCAGGAAACTGTTACCCTTTGTGTAAAATCCCAAAAGTCTATGAATTAAAGAAGCTACATCTGTATCTAATGAAAGGCAGAAATGCACATTGGTCATTTTTAGAAGTTAATTGTATATAGAAATTATAATCAGGAAAAAGGTTTTGGTGTTTTTTTGGTTGTTTGTTTCTTGGTTCATTTATTATTTTTACGTGTAAAACAGTAGTTCTGGGATGCTTAATTGTCAAATCAGCTTTGTATAATCACTTAAAGATGTTTTAATTGTTCCACTTTTAATTTCTTTTTAACACTTAGTATTTACCTGTAATGGTGTTGAATATTTCCTCTAGTTCATGTACTGCCATGTTTTTTAAGTATTTTATCCGCTTTTATTTTAAAAATATATTAAACTATGGAGAAAATAAGGGAATTACTTCATTAGTTACTTTGAAAATAGAGTTCACCCCAGTGTGGAGTGCCATACAAAAGCAGGCTGCCTGAGTTAGAAAGCCCATTTTATTATTCCATCAATCCACTGTCTAATGAAGTAAAAGAAAGAAGCAGCTTCAAATGTAAACGTGAATAATAATTTCACAAGCCAAAGTAAAGTATTCCTTTGCCTTCTGGAACCTCACAAAGGCTGTGGAAGCTCTAGATATGTATTTTTTCAGACTTGTGTGGATATGAGCAGTGCTTTCAGATGAGAAGCTGTAATTCATCAGGACTAGAAAATCACATTACTTCTTAGACTCCTATTATAGAAAATCTTACTCTAGAGAGTCCAAACACCAGGAGTTAATACCAACATGCCAAGGGCATCAGACATCCCCGTCTCTGCTACAACTACTAAAGTGAAATATATCAAAATGCTGTTTTCCCCAGAGTCATTTCCACAATCATAATATTTAAGTGCATATTAAAATGTAGGATTTGAACACAATAAATTCAGCTAACTCGAGTTACTGCCCAGGATCTGTGGGACACACCCCAGGGTATTGTTATTAGAATTTTGTACTGCAAACCAGCTTCTGAGCTGATTTGGGGATTCAGATCTTTTGTGGTGCTCCCAGTATAGGCAAACAGATCAAATGGGAAGCAGAATTAATTTAGGTAACGGTGCATTGGAGGAATTCCCAGATTTGCCATAGAAGGAAGAATAAAACTGAGGAGAGTTCCATGCCAGTAGTACCTAAGTTTGCTGGTTTAAATTATCTATATTACACTCTGCAGCACTGATTCACTTGCAGCTCAGCTGAAATTACAGCTGTCAGTATTTTCTGATCAGATTTGTATTTCTGAAAGCAAAAGATTAATAGAGATGACTGATGTGGGACACGTTATCCACATTCTGCTCTCTCTTGCAAAAATATCAGATGAGTTGAGAAACAACCAGAATTTTAATGCATGTTAATTGAAGCAATGCATTTTGCATACATTTACTTTTATTTTTGTATTCTGCAGGCAGCTGGAATAAGTAAAAAAAGATCTGTAATCATCTCAGAATTAGGGAAAAAAGATTGAAAGCCAAAGCTTTATTCTATATTCATTATCTAAATATTAAAATAGTAAAATTATATACTTTGGCTTTCATGATCTTATAACAAAGCCAAAAACATATCTAGAAATGTTTGCACTTCTACTTTGGAAATGAGATTTATAATGTGACTAGAACACACCTTAAAAATATTGCTTTGTTTAACATGGTATTAGATAATAGTAACTTTTTCATTTATTTAGAAAATTACTGAAATTATTGCACTTCTGTGTCATAACATTCAAGTTATCTTATTTGGCTGGAAATAGGGCTCACTGAATTGGTTTTTTAACTTCTTCTAAACTATCCAGATCAGGTCCAACAGCTTGTCACCCATTATCAGTATTTTACAACCTCCAGGTACAGTTCAAAAATCCCTCATAAAACCTGGAGATCGGCATCTATTTTCCAACAATTCCTCATTTTAAAACCTCCTTCACTTGGAGATGTAGTTTTAGGAAGAGGAGCCTTTGTAGGTTTTCATTTAATGACTTTACAGGTCATACATTTGAGTCCCAGTTCCTCCCAGGCAGGTGGAAATAGCTGGTTGGTCTCTCTTAGGTTTCAGGTGAGTGTTTTGGGAACGATCCAGCCCCTTCTTCAGAACAAACACCTCCACTGATTAATTGAATTGGCCTCAGCCACTCAGGGGAGGAGCCACAACATAAATATGGATTTTTATGCAGAAGGATGAGAATGGAACAAGCAAAAAGGATGCAAGAATGGAATGAAGAGGAAATAAGACAGCAAGGAAACTTCCCATATATTAGTCCAAGAATGTCTCAGAGTTAGAGAGACTGAGGCAGCCTTTAGGGGGTGACTGTGGGGTCATGATGAAGAGCAGATTCCATAAGATGAGTGGGAGTTTAGTTGATAACTCTGAAGTCATCTCCCTGAAGGCTGGTGAGAAGCACTCATCTTTATTCACTCTGTCAGCTGGGCCTTCTTGTTACAACAATGTAAGAAATATAAATAAAATTAATTTGCGAAAAAAAGAAAAAATATTCAGTCAAACAAAGCATGATCTAAAATATAAATGAGGATTCTAATTAAGAAAAATAACTTATGTTAAGAAAAATTTACTTTATGTTCAGAATGTATGAGATGCTGCCAAATTTTTCTGTGAACCAAATTCCTCAGGGCTTTTGCTGGTTTCTGAAAGAGCTGATCAAAACCACATGCTTACATTTTCAAGGTAAGATAGGTGGAATGTGTTGCATGCTGTATGAACAACCAAGTCTGGGAAGCCCCACATCCATGAGTAATCCAAGAAGGAAACAGGAGACCAACCTACTGGAGCCTTTGTTCCATTGGAACCTTCCCCTTTGTGGGGGTGGATGCCAGAGGTACCAGTAAAGCAGCTCCACCTCACTGACTTGAGGGAGCCAGGAGAAAAACTGAAATCCAACATGTTAGAAACAGTATGCTAACATTCCCACAGGAATAACCAGTGCAGGACATAACTGAAAATGACATTTGAAATGCCACGGTCTGTCTTCAGAAGAGAGAAATGAAGAGCTAAAAATCCCCAGGACCTCCTGAGCAGAATGCAATGCCTGATGCCTTAAATTCATGCTGACATACAGTGAAACTCTTCTGCTTTAACATATTTGGGCATGCTGTCCTAAAGCCACAGCCCAAGCCCCAAAGAACAAACCATGGTTGTGGCAATTGGTTTTTTTTTTGTGACTCTCACCTTTTTTTTTTCCTTTTTTAAATTTCTGTCACATACTAGAGGGAAAAACCCCTCCTATCACAATGCAAGCGATTTTTTTTTACTGGAAACATTTCCTAGGAGCCTAAATTTCTGCCAGCAGTCAGAAAAAGCTCAGATGTGCCAATATTGAACACTTCTACATAGTCCCAACTGCTTAACAAGTCCAGGATTAAGAACAGTCCATTCATAAATGGAATTAAGGGACATCAGTCCCCACTGCTTCCTCCAGCACAGAAAAGAGGGAAGTGAAAGGGGTAATTGTGTGATGACATTTAGTCAGCAATTTATTTGAAAGCCAAAATATCAAGTTTTTCTATGTATGCATTATATAATACTGCATAGTTATATAATAATATTGTATATGTGTGTGTATATATATATATGTACACACACTATTTATATGTATCTGTGTGTGTACATACACGTAAAAACCCAGAACACAATCCTGACAATGGCTGAGGTGGATCGCAGAAACTCCCCCTCTGTTGATAGCAGCAGCCTGTGACAGCTGCAGCAGATGTTCAGTTTTGAGGGGCTCAGGCTGATAAAATTGTTGTATCTATAGGGAGGAAAAATAGCAGATACCATGGGGAAAATGTGAAATGCAATACACACTCAAGTAACTATTTAATACAGCAAGAAACAGGGCATTCTGAAGAGCTGACTTATTGAACAGCAGTGTAATCATATGTCATTTAGTCTGTCCTCAGTTGAAACACAAAATACATGGTTATTCCTAATTTAAATTATCTTATGACCCTTCACCTGGTCCAACAGGCAATGAAAATACAGTTGTGAAGTTATACTGATGTAGACACAAGTACCAAAATATTCCTTGCTCAGACAAATGCATACTGCTTCTCAGCTCCCTTACAGGAAAATCATATTTTATCTCACATAAGGCCAGCTCTCAGAGAACAACACTCTCTGTTCAGATTTACAATATTCTTAAAATAGGCCTTTACAAAAATAAATAGCTGTTGCCCATCTCCCTTGCAGATCTAAGACTTCCTCACATGCCTAGTCACACTTGTGTATCCACCAGGCTTTGGAAAGTTAAAGATCCACACCCTGGTTCCCATCAAAGCACTCAAACAAGACCTGGAAATTCAAGTATTTTCTAGAAATTTTAGACATGGAAGATTAGTTTACTTCCAAGCTTTTAAAATGATCCATCTGTGTAACAGAGCAATTCATATGTTCACTCATAAGGCAGTGCCCACGGAGTCATCACCATGGCTGGAAAGCAAAATTGTGTCTGTGGTAACTCCACAGAAAGGGAAGAGAAATAGAAAAAAGTGAGGACAGAGTTTGGGAATTCAGCAAGTTCTCTGAATCAGAGAACTTCCCTTCTGTGCTGGCTACAAAGCGGATAGCTGTGGAAAAACATGAAGGGAAAAGGTTCAGAACCTCTATTTTGTCTTATTTTAGGCAACAAACTGGGTAGAGGTTTGAAGAAAGCTACCCTTGCACATGAAATAAGCTCAGGTCCTGAACCTTGAGGTCTGAAGGAGCAGACAATTGAAAGAAACCACACAAACACCTGACAAATACCTGTTCAAAGCCCACAGGCCACATCCAAATCCAACTCAACAGTAACTTGTCATGTTTATGGGACTGCTTTACAGTCACTTCAAAATGAACTCTTATCAAATGTAAATACAGCAAGTTTCAAATGGAAAGTTATGCCATGTTGTTAATGTTTTCCATAGTAAAACTTCCAGAATTAAATTTCTGAAGAAGCAAAGTGTCATTGGAAGTTCACCAACCTTCCTGTTCCACTGAAAGACTCATCAGACATTTTGAAAAGATGTTCACAAACCACTTCAGCTTATCTGTCCTTCCACAGAACCAGCTGCACTAGGCGTCCTTAGAATATAGGACCCTCCCCATTATTCAAAACATGTCTTTTAATCCAATTTAAGATTATTAATTATCCAACCAGTTATTAATTTTACCTGTGTTTTAATAGATGTGCAGGCAGTCACAGACATAAATAGGAAAGAGCAGGTGTGAAGTTATGACACCACCAAAATCCATGACATGCTGTATTTAAGGGAGATTACCATGATCCAAAGAATGCCTTTTAAACTTCTGTTTTGTGAGACTAATACTAGGAGTTATATAAACAAACATGGAATTGTGCCTTTCTATGTTTTTATGTAAGCACTGTGACTCATTTTCTTGCCTATTACTATTATTTATCTTTTCCTCTTGGTTTCTCAGCCAACTCTTCAGAGCAGAGATTGGGAACCTGGAGTTGTGCTTTCAATGGAACCTCGGAGAGCTGGGCTCATCAGAGCCCTTTTTGCTGTATTTTAGGCTCAGTGCTGCAGTGGAGGCTGAAGAGTTTTGTGCCATTATGTAACTGCCTGGCAGCATGTAGCTTCAGGCAGTTATAATCTGGTTTACTGCTTGTCATTTGCTAATACTTGGGGTTTTTTCCTCTAGCTTATGGTATCAGGGATGTACAGGGGGGTTTGCCTTCCCCTTCCCAGTAGAAGAGAGAGCAGGCTTCAGCCAGAGCTGCCAGGCTCGTGTGGAGAATACACCACATCTTATACCATCCCCTGTGCTTCCCCCTGCCTCAGCACACAGAGCAGTGCCCTCTGCCCTGCCACACGGAGGGTGGGCTCTGCTGATGGCTCCTATAGCACCGCAGGCTGTGGCTGAGCACAATCTTGGAGCACAAGCCCAGGGTGTAAGATGCGGGTGGTGCTGTTCCAATAAAATCTGCTAATCAAGTGCATTCAGCGGGGTCTGGGCAGACTTCCAGATTTAACCATACCATGGCAGACAGCCAGGAGTGAGAAATAGCAACACACTTGGTTGTGTGCAGGGACAGAGAAACAGGTCTCTGCATCACTGACTGAAGATCCTAAATTCTTTCAGAGCATTAAAAATTACAAGCTATTAAAGGAGGCTTCACATGTCCTTGATAACAGTTCAGATGTCTACTTGCTTTTCTATTCTCTTACAGTTTTCCTGAGGAAAATATCCTTTTCCCTTCATTCTTTTCACCCATGCCAGATACGACAAAAAGATACATCACAGCTAATTCTTCAGTATAAACCTAAAGTAAGAATTACAGTGCACAAGCTCTGCCTGGGAAGGGAGCAGCCAAGAGCCAGTGTGAGGGCTCCTTTATGTATCTGCACTCTGCTCATTCTGCAAACAAAACTAAAATGGTAGTTTTCATGCTGTATTCTATTTCTCTCTCCATGAAATCAATCTCCTTAAAGGAGAAAAAAAAAATTAAATCTGAAAATCTGATAGAAGCCATGGGAAAACTAAATATGAAAATAAAACTAACAAAAATCATGAAGCCCTCAAAACTCTATGTTCTTGGCTAAATTGTATTTCAAAGGAAGAAATTATATCTATTTTCTTCAGATTGAAATTATTTATAAAATTGCTTTTTTCACAAAACTATTAGTGTCCTGCCAGGGAGGACCTGAATTTATGAAAAGTGATTTAAAAAGGATGTAAGGATAACTTAAAAGCATATAAGAAGAATTTTTAAT